>NC_056732.1:128044417-128276917 GCF_019279795.1 Protopterus annectens | reverse complement strand
AAGCTACTTCAACCTAGCACAGTCTTATGAATAGTTAAATAAATCAGTGTTATTTTTCTTATTTTATAGCATGT
This sequence comes from Protopterus annectens, assembly GCF_019279795.1. NCBI lineage: Eukaryota > Metazoa > Chordata > Ceratodontiformes > Protopteridae > Protopterus > Protopterus annectens. Next base: position 128,276,843 of record NC_056732.1, on the reverse strand, counting down.
CTGTGTCTATGTATTCACTAAGACAGTTCTGTGTCATCTTGCTGATATAGAAACTGTCACAGTTGCATGTTTTGAATTACAATTATACTTTCCTCTGGCCTAAAAGTTCTCCCAGTCTGTGTTTTATTCCTGTGGTATTTGTGCTGTATTCCATCTCCATGCCAGAAAAACTGGGGCAGTATGATATTACTAACTGTGTAACAAAAACTCAGAAACTTCATTCAAAAGACTCAGAAAATATTAAAAGTAAAGTTTTATTTTTGTTTTCCTCCTTATCCATTTTCAGTGATGTTGTATGATTTTGTATGACTTCATAGTTGGTTGGGACACAAAGAGATTTTGGATGAGGTACAGTGCCTCCACACTGAGAAAGTGCACGAGGCATTTACTCCCCTTCAAAAATAAGTGTGAAGTAGAGTTGTAAGATATTTTGAATGATATGGTGTATTAGAGTTGTTTGAATATTTAGATGTTTTGGCAGTGATTAATCATGTTGATTGAATGCTATATGATTAATCACAGAAAATCCAAATTCTACAAAATTAATTTTCAGGAAAGAAATCAACAGACTGAGTATCACAAATTTATTTTTAAACACAAAATTATTCAGAACTCTACCGAAAAATTCTAATGATTGACTTTTGTGCAGATACGTCTGCAAATAGACATCTTGACATGGAATTTTAGTGATGGAATTCTAAACACAGAATTCTGCAGATAAAGCTCAACAGCTAGAAAGTTAAAGGTAGAATTGTGTAGATATTCATAGAGTTCTAGAAGTAGATTAGGATTCTAAAGATAAAATGCAATCAGTGCAGTTCAATAGAATTCTAAAAACAGAATTCTGTAGATCAAACTTTACATAGAGAATCTCACAGACATAATTCCAATTTCTGTATTTTAAACATAATTATCCAAAAAAATTCTAACTACACAGTCACAAAAATAAAATTCTAAGAATGGAGTGGAAATTATAAAAATCTGCAAATTTGACAAATAGATGCATAATTGTATTGCTAAAATTCTAAATTCAGCAAAAATAATTGAAATACAGAACTCTGAGCAGAAAATTTCAAATGCAAAGGGAATGCAGCAGGAATTTAACAAAGAGTTATATAAATAATCTACAGAATTTTACTAATTTTACAGATAACATTTTATTCTTAGAATGCTAAAAAATATTTAGATAGAATTCTGAGCACAGAATTCTAGAAATAAAATTCTACAGAATGAATATCAAACCCAAAATTCTACCATTAAAATTCTAAAAACAGAATTCTACTTATAGTGTATACAGATGTAATCCTAAACCATGAACTCTAGAATTAGAATTCTAAAGTCATAATTTTACAAAAAAGAATTCCAAAAAAAAAATGCTACAGACAAAGCTCTAAGCACAGAATTCTAGGAAAAGAATTCTGCAGAAAACAATATTCCAGATTCAGTGGTACATATGTATTTCTACAGATACAATTCTAAACACAGAATCATATGACCTGAATTGTACCGGTAAAGTTCTACACATATAATACTACAGACAGAAGTCTAAGCAGAAGTATCTAGAGACAAAGACATTATATATAAAGAATTCTGCAAAGTAGTTCACAGAGACATCTGCAGATAAAATTTTAAACAAATAAATGAAAACAGAAATCTACAGATGTAATACTACAAACAAAATACCAGATATAGAATTATACAGATAAGTGTATAACACAGAGCTCTGCAGATAGAATTTTGTGTTTAAAATTCTGTTTGTAGAATTCTACATATACAATTTAAATTGCTGAATGCTACATCGGGTATCATTCAGATAGAGTTTTATAGAGTACTACAAAAAACTCGAGCACAAAGATTGTAAGCAAGAAACCATACTTGTAAAAAAAAGGAATATTAGAGGGGGTGACTGGGAGAAAGAGTTAGATGCTAGGGAGCTGCATTGGCAGTTGACCTTAAATGCAACAGAAGTCCCAGGTATTAATGAATATTTATCCCTTCGGCCACTTTTAAAACAGAGAGCTAGAAAATTGTAACTTAAAATGTGTACGTAATGTTTAGCCCCTATACACAGTATTTTTCTAGGTATATATTTTATGTGAATTATTGTATTGTAAAATATATTTTCTGGGTAGAAGTTTTTAATGGATTTTAGGGGACTGTGTTTTTAAATGTTAATTAGATAGTATTTATGTACATAAGTGTATATAAGAACTAAGAAGAGGGAAATACAACAGTTTGATAAAGTTTGGAATGGTTACAGATGAAAGCGCTTACTTCACTACTGTTGGGATTATTGAATTTCTTCACTCTTGTTGTGAATTTTTGTCGAAGAATTGCAGAATAAACTTCATTGTGCTTGGACTATTATTGGTGAGCAGACAGTTCTTACCTGGGAATGTTTTTTTACAAGTAGAGTTCTATAGAGTGTAAAGCATGGAATTCAATAGATAGAATGTTCAAGACCCAATTCAAAACTGGAATTCTAAACATAATTCTTTTACAAATAGAATTCTACAGATTGAGTTTTATAGGGAAACGTTTAAACACAATTCTACAAATAGAAATCTAATAAAATTCAATACATATAATTATACAGACAGCATTCTGAAAAGTAACCCAGCTAATAATATTTAATGGGCAATTCTGCAGACAGTATTTTACAGTTAGAATTCTGAAAGCAGCATTACGGACAGGATATTCCCACATTTTTGCAGATTAACTTCTCAGCATAGAAGTCAACAAATTTAACACTGGAAATAAATTTTTAAACACAGAATTCCCCAGCTATAATTCTAATTAGGGGATCTAACAGAAGGAAATCCAAACACTTTTCTTCACAGACAGTGAATGTAACAAATAGAACTTTACGTACAGAATGTCACCGGTCAAATTTTAAACGTGACATTTTACTCAAATTTCAAAGCATTAAATTGAACAAACAGAATTTTGCAGACACAGAAATCTTTAGATGAAATGCTACACACAAACACAAAAGTATATTACTATTCCATAAATGCATATGTATTACACTATTTGTCAGATTATTTTTCACTTGGGATAAATAGAAGTAGATTATTAAACCTTTATATAGTAATACGTGGGAAATAGTTTTAAATAGCAAAATATGCAACTCAGTTAGTAGTCTCTTATTTTTTAATGTATGTATTATATTAGTTATTTGTAAATCGCAGTAGCTTTTGGAACACTTTTGATTACATTTTAGGTACTGGTAGGTAGAAATATAGTATAGTAACTTGTCTGTTCCAGAGGCAAACTGGCAACCTCAGTATCCACTGTAGGTTGTGTTATATTAGTAATATATATACTGCAGTTGTAGATTTGTTTATGTTTTTATTTACAATTTTTAATAGTTTAGTTCATAGAAAGGAAGAATTCAAAAATGTGGAATGTTAAGAGTGTGATGGAGGAAGACATTACAGTATTGTATACAACTACATTAATATGGTGGATAAACGTGCCATATTATCTCTTGGTAAAATAAGTCTTCTTAAATGCACAGCATGGATAATTTTAATCTGTTGTCTATTAATGTAACTGGATTAAGTAATGGCAAGAAAAGAAAATAATTTGTCAAATATTTAAAATTAAAAAGGAGACATTCTATTCTTGAAAGAGACTCACTTGATGGATAAAGATATACAACATCTAAATAACCTAGGTTATGAAATGTTATCATCTGCTTGTTTTAATAAAAAGAAAAGAGGAACTGCTATACTTTGCAGAAAATCTACTGTAATGCCAAGGGTTATAGAATCTATTAACGATCCCAAAGGAATGTATAAATTTGTAATAATTAAATATAATGGCAAACTCTATACACTAGCTAATTTTTATTGGATCCCTAGAATAGGTGCAATTGTGGCTAAAGATCATTTAAACTCATTGCAAAAGCTGGAGATTTTAACTGCATATCTAGTATGGAAAAATAGAAGTGAACAGAAGAAAGCTAAAATTCTAGCATCAGCTAAAGCACCTAGCAGATGGATTAGTAATAATAATCCCGTTGATTTAATAGTAAAAGCAGAAGATAAGACAATGTTCTTCACCTGTTATTCTTATACACATAGAACGCAGACTAGAATTGGTAGGAGGTATGTTTCTACAGATTTAGTTAATATAGCAATATGTGAGTAAAATTATTAAACATAATTTTGAAAAAAAATATTTGAAGAAATATCACTTGGATTCATTAGTTTTTAATACCAGACAAAAAACTCTTAAAGAAAATCGACAAAAAAAAAGCATGTTAATTTCATTCTTATGGTACCATAAAAAGGCAAAAAATGCTTATATAAGTCATTTAATACTATGGGGATATGGTGGTATTAACTTCCCAGATGTAGAGTTCTGTTCCATTGCTGCAACTTGGAGATTTGCTATACTCTGGTTAGACTCAACCTATACTAATCAATGGAAAATCATTCAGGAATAGATTATATTAAATTCTTATAAGTATATTAAATATGATAAATTAGAGGTATATAACAATCCTTTTAAAAACGCACTTTAGAAGAAAATTCATTTCAGTCTTTTGATTCTACATATATCATCTCAAGTCTAATAACAGTTAAGAAATGCACTTTAAAATCCTATTAATTTTAAAATTGAATATTTGTGCTTTCCTATTGCACACCTCCAGATTTATGGAAACTCAGTAAACTGTTAAAATGAATTTATTAAAAAAAAATGGATTAGTATTATGGTCTGATTGCTTTGAAAAAGGAAAAGCTAAATCACCAGAATGGAAGACTGTAAGCTGGATGAATTTGTTACACAGTTAATATTATCCATCTATAGGAAATGAAATTAATTTGTAGGTAATATGAGTGAAGAGTAACAGAACACTATTCCCACATTATATGAGTACAAGTACTAGTATTGAAGGTAACTTGACCTACAAATGAAGCTTGTTCAAGATATATAAGTTAATTATAAATAATAACTATTTATATGGTAGTGGATTGAGTGATTCGATTGATGATAAAAATAAAAATTAGTTACTTAAGTCAGTCAAACATCTTCAAGTTTATACTGGAAAGTTTTTATGTGGAAATATATACATTGAAGGTTTGCTGCCCTTTATAAATTCCTAAGTTTAGTAAAAAGTTTGCTGAAGATGCAGTAAAGATGTAAAAGCTGATTGGGCACATATGTTTATGGATTGTGAAAAAATAAATGCACATTGAGAAGAGATAAGTATTAAGGGATTATGGTCTGATAATTGTTCTTTAACTAAATCAGTCATATTAATGACTATTCCACTTCCTTTATATGTAAAAGCCAAATAACAAAAATGGTTTTGGAGTCTACTGCCAGCAGCTAGAAACATTATTACAAAAATTGAAAGTCAAATTCAACTCTTGCATTTCAAGAATTTTTGAATTTAACAGCAGTTCTATGTAAAACTAAAAATGAAGTGATTAGAATAAGATCTGTAAATTATACTAAGACTTTTAGTTGTTGGGATAGCCTTAAAATGTTGCTATTGAAATGCTAAGACTCTTAATTTGTTAATTGTGTAAGACTATCCTGATGATTCAGTGTATTTCTAACACTGTGCAGCATTTAATTTCTTCCTTTCTTTGAATAAACTGTCTATCTGTTAAGTCCATAACATTTTTCTTCAAAAGTAAATTCTAAACACTGAACTCTAAGTACAGAATTTTACCAAATGAGTATTAATGATAAACTTCTACCAAGATAATTCTACAGGTAGAGTTCTAAATGCAGTATTCTGCATATGGAATTCTAAAGATAGAATGCTGCAGAGCTTTGCATATAGTCTAATCTCAAAACCAGTGATCACCATAAATACAAAATTGCTCAGATCAAATTCAGTGTACTCAAATGTAGACATAATTCTAAACAAAGACCTTTACAGAATTTTGCATGCAGAATTCAACAGATATAATTCTAAGGATATAATTTTGAGCACATTGCTCTACACTTATAATTCTACAGACAGAATACTAGAGAGAGAATAACAGATACACAATTCTAAATGGAGAATTCTACACAGTTGTAAACATAGAACTCTACTGACAGAATTCTACAGGCAGTGTTCCAGAGATCTAATTGTAGAATTCTACAAATATTTTTCCCCTCAAGCAGAATCACAGAGAATTCTATGCAATAAACTCTAAACAAGAATTCAACAGCTAGAATGTTCCAATAGAATTATACAACTGGAATTATAAGTACCAAATAAATTAGATAGAACTGTACTGAGTTTTATAGACAGAATTGTAAGAGGCAGTTCTACTGATGCTATTTTCAAAACTGAATTCTACAACCAGAATGGTTCAACTTGATGTCCAAGCATAAAATGCTGCAAATAAAACTGGACATACAATTCAGCAGATACAATTCTTTGTATAATTTTTCCATAAAATTGTAAACAGATAATTCTGCAGACAGTGTTCTATAGCTAGAATTCTGGACACAGAATTATATAAATAAGTTTATTAGCACATAATTCTATGAACAAAATCCTGAAAACAGTTCTACAATTAATTGATGGCACTAAAAGCAGTGGTGTCTCCATATTCATAAAATTTTCACCTCCAGTCTAACAAGACAAGATAATGACCTGGAACTCCTCCATAAAACCCTGCTTCATATAAGTAGCTATCTAGAGAATACCCTCTATGTCTTCCATATCCTGCACCTCTTATCTAATTTGTATGGAATCCCTATGTGTTAAGCTAAACACCATTATCCTAGAAGACTTCAACTACTCCATTAACTGGGAAACTTCCACATCCTTAAATATGTATGCCCATGGATGGCCTTCATCGAAACAAAACCTATGGGCAGTTAGTCCACACCCCCAAACAGAGGTGATAAAATTGTGGACTTGGTCTTTACCAATATAGGACAGCTTTGTAACTTCCTTCCTGGTCAAATCAGACCACAAACCAGTTACAATACCTTAAAGACTGAAACTGTCAGCATCTTCCAATACCTAGGTATTCAGAGATTATGCCAAGGCTAATCTACTAAAAATGGAGTGATGAACTTTCTAAATTCAAAAGCCCCTTCTATCTTCATGTAATTTACTTTTGCTTTAGACATTTTAGAAGGGACTAATCACGTCAGTTGATTAGTCTGATCCAGCTGAGTTATATAGCCTTCCTGCAGCCTGACCCTAGTAATCTACATAACCCTCACAAAATTCTTACTCTAACCTTAAAGCTCCCATCCATCCCCTAACCATACCCTGAAGTCTTCCTTCCTTCCGATCCCTAACCCTAAAACTCAATATTTCTCCCTAAATCTAAATTCCCATATTGATTACTAACTATAAACTCCCCTACCGACTCCCTAAATATAAATTCCCCTCCTGTTCCTTAAGTCTTAATTCCCCATTCACCCTTTAACACTAAACTCACCCATTCATAACTCTAAATTCCATGATTACTCTTTAAACCTAAATCCCCCTACTCCATAAACTTAAATTCCCCTCCTGGTCACTACCTAAAAAACTAATAGCTGAACTTCTACCTCCTCCCAATCCATTCTTGTGGCTGCTAAACGTACCTTACATGAACTGGAATGTGTTCAAGCAGCAGATGGCATCTGTACTCTTTCTGTATGGCTCCAGCACCTTCCCAAGAGACATTAAGAGTATGAGTGTGAATGGTAGCCTGTGCAGTCTACAAGACGCTCAAGTCACTGGCTACAAGCAGCCTGGTCTTGACCAGTACAGTAGACCCACAATGATTCTAAACACAGAGTTCTGTGCATACAGTTGTAAATCCATAATTCAAAATACAGAATTGTGACCATTCTACAGAAATATGTTTATATATAGAATTTTGCAGACAGGATTCTCAATAAGAAATCTTATGTGTAGAATTCTACTTTAGAGACTTTAAGCAAATAATTATTTGGATTGAATTCTGAACAAAGACATCTATAGGAGCAACTTTATAGATAAAATTCTTAATAATGATTTCTACAGACACAATTCTAAATATATAGTTCTGCAGATAGTTCTACAAATGCAAAATGTTGAGGAATTATCCTCAGCTCAGCATATTATTGGAGAAGACTTTAACATACATTTCAACTGGTCTTCTTTGTAACTATGAAAAATTATTGGAAGATTTTTTTGTATTTACATCATGTGGTTGATTACTTAAAGTAAAGATTTCCCTAACAGTTTGGGAAGACACATGTGGATGATAAATATAAGAACATGCTTGAGTTGATTTCTTATTGATTACACCAAATGTCTTATGGTCAAGTAAAACAAATTAGGATAGATAGAAGGATAATGCTAAGCAAGATGTTGTCTATGTCAAAGTTTGGGCAACATTTGCAACTTCTATCTATGGGATTTTATAGGTTTATAAGTTTATACTTAGTCATTGGTATGGCGGTCTTTGAAATCTTAGCCCACACTGTCATAGGAGGAGAAACCTTGAAGGTGAGCTAATAGTTCTCTAGATGATGATAGGATGAAGAGTTAATTTGGGAGATATACATAAAATATTTCCAGTGTTGATTATCACAGATTGAAGGAAGTGAGAAGTTGAAGAAAAGAGAGAAAAGGAGAAACATAGGAAAAACAGGGGGATTTAAATGTGATAATGTTTAACTTTCTATTAAAAGTTTTGTAGCCAGTGAGAAATGGGATGAATTTATGGAATCACATCCAGTCATTTAATTGATGTTTGACTGCTGCTATAGTTTTACACTACATAAGGGAGGCTTCTTCCATAGGTGTGGAATGGATTAGGTGATGACTTTATTTTAGAATTCTTGTCAATATTGGCATACAACTAGACCACTGGAATATGTATTAACTAAGGAGTTTTTTCTTTTTGAGGATAAGGAATTTGGAAATATCCCAGAAAGAAAGGCAAAGGTTGTCTTTTTTTACAGTCTACGGCTGTATGAAATAATAACAGAATTTTTAGTCCATCTGTGTAAAAGTATCCCTTTAAATCATGGATTATTTTAGTTATAAAAAGGAATCTTTCTAGTTGGCAATACTGTTCAGAATTATACTTGCCAAATGGAGAGTCATATATGATGGGGTGAATAAGGGCAGAGTTAATGGGAATTAGGAAGGGTTGGGATCTGGATGAAAACACATGACAGATGAAAGCTTTAGGAAGATGTTTCTGAGAGTACTGGATATGTGCTGAATTAAGGGAAGCTCATTGTCTATGCAAGTTCCTGGATCATGATGTCAGTCTTAAGGTGAATTACATTTATGTGATGATGCATGATGCATGGGATTTCTTTGTGTGTAGAGTAAGATTATGATTGGAGCACTAGTTATTAGCATGATCATGGCCTTGTTGGAGCATTAGAGAAGCTATAGTTGAGTTTAAGAGCTTAGGATGATTCTTAGCTTGTAATCACCTGCACATTTAACTAGACAAAGGCTAGGATTTGTCTGTACTTCAGAAGAATAAAATCTTAAGAACTAAACATTTAGACAAAGTCTTCAGGTGTGTCACTAGTTGCATTTTATATATATATTATTTTTTTTTTGAGATTATATCACTTATTTGGATCAACTGTGTTCATCTTCTTGATAGCCAGTTAATCTAACAAACTACACAGTGGTTGATGTTTAGTTTGGTTTCTTATATATAATATCAGAGTGGGAAATGGTATTAAATGCTTTGGCTAAGTCTACATACACAGTGTATTTGAGAAGTCCTTCTAGGGCTTTGCTGATTTTTTCATAGAAGGTAACAAGATTAAGAAAGCATAGTCTGCCTTTGACAAAGATAAATTGCTAAAGGTCTACATTTTACAGATTATGCATTGGCCTTACTGATTACTTCTATAAGTGGTTGGTGGGCCTATAGTTACCTGAATCACTCTTATGGAGGTGTGAGTATGATATTTTTTTTCATTTTTCATGTTCATATGTATATACTGGGCTAGATGCTGTTGTGGGCCATTTTAAGCCTAGCCAATTTTCCTTTCAAAGGTGAGAATCAAACCCTGCCCCTTGTGTCTGTAAGGCAAATACCTTAACTATTATTCACTAAATTACAGCCATAGAAAGTTACTAGACTAACTGACCTTGTGGGTCACTTTAAGCTTAGCTAATTTCCATTTCAGAGATGTGAATCAAAAACTCAGTACCTTGTGTCTATGAGGTAAACACTTTAACCATTATATTAACCCCAAACATTTCCTATATTCTGGAGAGAGAATATAAGTTAACACGTTTCAGAGAGATGAAGCTAGATGATGCTTTCAGCTTAGTAATAGGCAGCCAAGTAACAAGGGTTTTTGCTTGTTTGCTTGGAGTGGACAGTTTTACCTGAAGTGGTATGAGAGGACTATGGGTGAAGTAAAAGAAGTGAATTTAGATTTAAATTTGTTAGCCATGGATACTGGGTAATTCTGGGCAGTACCATTTAAAATTAGGCCAAAGCATTGCAAGATATTATTGTGAATTGTATTCAATAAATGAGAAAGGCCTTATGGTTCTTTTTAGAGCTGGTGGTGGTTTTGTGCTCACGGGCCAGTGTGGTATTACTGTTAATATTCTTGGGCTCCTTATTCATTTGCTTAAGTTTTGCTTTATGAGCTGGGGGTTGTCAATAGTTGCATAAGGGTAAGAGCTTATATTTATTTATAGATTATTTGTTGATTCTATGATTGCCACCAGATTGGGCATTTCCATTAATTCATTGTTTTACATATGAGAGAAGGGAGAGTTTTCTCTATACAAAGTCATAAAATAAGTCATAAAACTCATTGCTTAGGGCTGGATGATTGGAACAGTTATTTATGTATGCATGTATATACATTAAGGTTGATAAAATCCAATAGATTAGTTTTGCTTTAGTCCCTTAAATGTGGATTACTAGGACTAGAGAATCTGGCCTTGAGACAAAGGGTGATGGCTAAATGGTCTGATCTAACTAGGTGAAATATATACGTGTAGAGCTAAACAGAGGACAAAGTTTTTAAGAGAAAGTATATGGAGTTCAAACCATTAGTAGGAAGACAATTTAGGGACCCAGATGTGAAGATGTTGAAAAGGAATGGGGTATAATAATGTTAGTTGTATAGCTATCATATTGCACAATATATCTATCCTGGTAAAAAGGTGTCTGGCTTTCCTTTCAGCTGGGAGAGCATGTTTGTGTATTCAGTATGTTCTTCTCTGGACATAGAAGGGAAACCTGTAACTGCAAGCAACGTAAACATTTGTTTTGCTGAGAGTCGTTTGGACCTATTCTGAAGCAAGGCTGAGGTCATGAAACACATAGGTTATAAGTCTATAAAACATGGATATGCCCCCACTGCTAGTCACCTTGAATAGGTGTTAGGCAGTGAACCCCAAAATAGAAGAACTTTATATAGATTGAAACCAACTACACAAATGTGCATGTCCTCCAGATAAAGGAAGGCTTTCATATCAGATATTTTGCCTCTGAAGCTTCTTCCTTATATTGAGCAGGACCACCCTGATGTTTGGCAGATTGAAATGTGCGAGGCTGGAATGTCTAATAATTTTACCTTGCTTGTAAAGGTAAAAGCATATACAAATGGAAAAGAGTGCAAAATTACCACATTTGAATTGGAAGTTAATACTAATGGAAAAATTACTGATGGTTAAAATACATTACATAGCATTATTTTATTATTTTTTATTTTATTAATGTATACTTCTTATTTTAAGAACCAGCAAAAGACTTCAATATCTTTATATATATATATATATAGAGAGAGAGAGAGAGCTGAACATGCAGGGAAGTATTTTAGGGAATTTTTAGCATGGGATAAATCTAGCAATTTAATCTAAAATGTTAAAATGTATTAATAATCTTTTTGCCTCATTTTCTTAGTATTTTCCAGATGAATATTTTACTGAGATAGTGAAAATTAGGAGCATCTTGATTTCATTAAAAATTTTGGTTTTGTAGAACAGAAGTTTGGTCCTGTCCATGTGGACATTGAGGTTTTTAGGGTTGTAACCTGCTCTTTACCTGTTAACAAAGCACCAGGTCTGGATATTCTAGCAGCAAAACATTACAGAAGATGAATTAAATTATTGGCTCTTTATACTCCCAAAGTTTGCAGTTATTCAAATACAAGGATTTCATGCAAATCCTATCTTGTCTTTAGCTATGATAATTCTAATACATCGCCCAGATAATGACCCCATTCCAAGATAACTATAGGACAGTTTCTCTCTTGAATGTAAACTATAAAATATGAGCTAAATTCATCAACAATTATATTCTTACTCATCTCCCTGTCTTATTTCATCCTTTCCAGTTTGGATTTCTCCCTTCAAGAAAAATCACAACAGATAGTCAGGTGCTTCAGTCGATTGTCCCATGTGTTGATAACTGTCAGCAGCAAATGAATGCAGACATGGCATGTTTTAAGGTAATGTCTACAATTTTTGAACATTCGTTTGTCTTTTAATGGTTGTGATGGCCACATTGAGAGTAAGATCTCTAGGAAAGAAACCTTTGTGAACAACTATCTACATAAACACAGTCAACACCCACATCACATGAAGAAGAGTGTGGTTAAGGGACAATTCGTAAGGCTCACCAGATTGACACGCAGTGACAGAGATACTTAAACTTATTTTCATAGCCATGGCTATGACTGTGATTGGTTAACCAATATCATTGGTGAAATTTATTTGCTGCAAACTGGGAAAGCTGGACCAATCCTTCGAGAGTTCCAACTTTTATATCCATCATTCAAACTTAGACACAACTGCACACCAAAAGTACAGTTGTGATTCCAAAGAAGTTGCTTACTTGGCTCAGTGCAATTCTTGTGCCTGTTTTGATGTTGGAAAAACTATTAGAAAACTTTCTTGCAGAATATATGAACATTTGCTGGCTCTCAAGAAAAGAGACCTTGATAATGCCCTAGCGAGACATGGTCTGCAGTGTGAAAATTACAAAAACATTTCCAGTTCTTTGTGCTAGATTCTGTGGACACTAGTGACTTTGTTGGCAACTACAGTGTGAGGTTAGAGTGCTGTGAGTCAGAATGGCAAGTAAGATTAAATTCAGACAAGCCTCCAGGTCTGAATGAAACTATTAATATAAAATGTTTCCTACTAGTACAAAGGTTATGACTATGATTGGCAAGAACATCAGTAAATGGGTTATATTTATCATTTTCTTAATATTTCTCTTTAAGAATTAATTCAGCAGGTGAAGAGGGGAGTGGATGTTTTAGATCATGTTACCTATGCACCATTTTTAAACTTGGTTTGTGTTGTTTGTATTTATCTGATGAAGTTCTTGGTGTAAAAATAAAAGAACAAAAGCTAAAATTTCTTTAAATATTTCTTTAAAAATGTTCTTAAATAATAATTCTTAAATAATAATTCAATAATTTAATTGATTTAATATTTAATTTAATTTATTTGAGTAACTTGAGCAATTTATTTTAATTTGAGTAACTTTGAATTATTTTATTGTATTTTATATTTAATTTAATATTTGATAATAATTTAATAAAAATAAAAGAACAAATGGTAAAATATCTTAATTTTTTTTAAAAAATGTTCTTAAATAATTTTCATTAATATAATAATAATAATAATTTCTTAAAACATGAACAGTTTACTGTTCATAACTATCTTGAAATTTTAGAGCTTAAATAGCAGGTGTTTTTGCAAGGTGATGTGGCACACCAGGTTTAAATGAAGCTATCCCAGTTAAAAGTTTATTAAAGTATAAATGTATTTGATTATTTATTTGTTTTTGTTTTTATTTATTTATTTTTAGCTGTTTATTTTTAAAAAATATTTGCAGATTTAGTTTAATTATTTAAACATTTTTATAATTAATTATATATTTAATATTTTACTGACAAAAGGGCATGATCAGTTCGAGTGTGTGTGATGTCATTCTTACAAACTATGTAAATTGGTTTAAATAAAATTTGTATTTTATTCTGATGGAGTTCTAAAAGTAAGAAGGAATGAAAGTGCTTAATAATATTTTTGTCTCTCTAGTGTGCTGATTTCTGGTCTCAAAGGGGTTTATTTTTATTAATATTTATTCATGTTTAAAATGATGGTGACTATATCAAAACATATGCAATTTCCAAGGAGCAAAATTATTTAGTGGTGAATTTTTTACTGAACATATTGGACATTATTCCCCATCATATCTAAGAATGTAATACTTTCACAATGGAGTCAAAAGAAGCAGAATATATAGTTTTCTTTAGATGTCTGATGGTTTATTTTCATGATGGTATTCAGTCTTAATAGTTAATTATTTAGTGCAGAAAGAGGAAAGGAGCATTAGGGGGCCTTTTTGTATTACCTAACCAATAACAGGTGTGTTTTTTTCATCATTGTGTTAAGTGTTAGATTAGTATATCATACTCTTGCTCTAATTGCTATACACAAAATGTAAAATGTGTTTTAAAAGATACATTTAAATCCAGAATTGCACTGAATGGAGCATTCAGTATCTACAATTCTACAGACAAAATTCTGAAGACACAATTCTAAAAACTGTTTTAAATGTAGAATTTTACAATTAGAATTCTAAGCACAAAATTTTACTAACAGAATTCTAAATATAGAACACTACAGCTAAGATTTCCTAAAGATGAAAGATATGATAGATAAAGATGAAATTGAAAATATAGAATTGTAAAAGTTGAACACTAAAACATAATTTTAGACACAAAATTCTACAGGGAGTACTCAGTTTACTGCAGGCCATATCATTAATGCTTAGAAAAATCAAACCTAAAAGATAACCTGTGCTGTCATAGTGGCTATACTTGCAGAACAGATTTGTATTATCCTCACTTTCTCCCCTTCTTGGAGATTATGTGAAATTGTGTGGGGGTGGGCAAAACACCCATCCTTTGTTTTTACTTAATAAACCTCAATTTAAACAAACAGTATCAGCTTGATTCCGGTTTTATTGTTGTTTAATAAGAATGCAAAGTGATTGTTTACACAGATCTTGCATTAGAATTTACATTAGAATTTATGACAACAGTCTATTTTCGCAATATCTATTTGTATAGATACATACACACACACATATATAAATATAAATATATATATATATATATATATATATATAAATAAATAAATATATATATATATATATATATATATGTATATATATATATATATATATATATATATATATATATATATATATATATATATATTTATTTATTTATTTTATTTTATATTTGTTGACCGGGCTAGTCTAGCTGGATACATATCCTTTTTCAGTAGAGGCCCGGGGAGAAAAGCTCCAATTATGATAAGATTACTACATACAATAGTTAGAATAAAAAAACAAGCTAAAAAATACATTTTGAAGCACAAAATGGTTGTAAGGAGAGTACAAGCAATTTGAGTGAATCAAAGTTACAAAGTCTTGGTATAGGTTTAACCAGCAATTAAGCAATGAGTTATGAGGTACAATCAGCACAAGTTCATACAATTTTTGACAAGAAAAGCAAATTAGCATGCAAAGCAAATTGACATTCACTTAGTCAAAGAGGGAGAAGAGAAGTAGGCTGGAAGATATAGAGAAGAGTTAGCTTGTAATAGTTAGAACTGTGGAGGGGCAGTAGCCCAGGAGGTAGGGGAAAAAGGGGCAGAGAAAGGAAAATAAGAATATTTAGTCAGGCATTGAGCAGGGGCATAGCCAATGTATTTTTAGGTGATCTTTGAGGTGTTTCTTAAAGAGTGGAGTAGATGAAAGAGAGGTCAGTGTTGTAGGAAGGTTGTTCCAGATTTTGCCCACCACATTGGTAAAGAGTGAGTCCCCAGCTTTGTTATTAGATTTAATGTTGGCAATTAGTAGCTTGTTAGCTGAGCGTAGCATTGTAAGATTTTTATATGGGGAGATCAGGTTAGAGAGGATAGGAGTGTTAGTAGGGTGGTACAGAATTTTTTGTGTGATTACAAGTTGATTATATTGTAGTTGGTTATGTAGTTCTAACCATTTAAGTTGTTTGAGGTTGAGACAGTGGTGGGTTCTATAGGGAGAGCCAGTAGCAAATCTAACTATATTATTATAGCTAGATTCAAGCTTGGTAAGGTTGTGCTTAGATAGATTGGTATAAATGGCAGAAGCATAGAATAGGGTAGAAGTAAGATGAGCCTGGGCAGTGGAAGTTCTAGCAAGTTGTGTAAGGAAGGGTTTGATTCTATACAGAGAGCCTAGTTTTTTATTGATAGTTTGAATAGTATTATTGATCTGGGCATCAAAGCTGAGGTTGTGATCAATGGTAATACCCAGTAGGCGTGCAGTAGGATCAGGGGAGATACAAGTTCCATTATAGGAGTTAATAGTGAAGTGGATCTGTGGCGATTTTTGAGTGGGGGTGAAGAGTAATAGTTTGGTTTTCTTGGGGTTGAGGAGGAGACTGATCAGTGAACCATTTTTCTACAGAATTAAATACCATTTGAGTAAGGGTTTGGAGAGAGGATGAGGACTTGGCAGTACAGATTAGAGTAGAGTCATCGGCGTATTGTATGCAAGTGGCTTGTGGAACAATAGTGTAGAGATTGTTAATAAAGATCGAAAAAAGAAGAGGGCCTAGGATAGAGCCTTGAGGGACTCCAGTGTTCACAGGGAGGGGTGTGGAAAGATTGTTGTCCCAAAGAACTGCTTGATGTCTGTTATCTAGATAGGATTTAAACCAGAGAATAGCTTGAGGGTCAAGAGAGTGGGCTTTTAGAGTACTGATAAGTATGCTATGGTTGACCATATCAAAAGCTTTTGATAGGTCTATAAACAGAGCAGATGAAAGAGAGTTGTTGTTTCGATTTCTGTTAATGCAGTCTGTAAAGCTTAGTAGGGCAGTAGTGGTGCTATGAAAGGGTCTAAAGCCATGCTGACAGTTAGCAAGTAAGTTGTTATGGAGTAGGTGTTGGAGTAGTTGATGGTGGATACATCTTTCCATTATTTTGGCTAGTGGAGAGAGTAGAGCAATTGGACGGTAGTTGGAGATGTCAGTGGATTTACCTCCTTTATGCAAAGGGATTATATGGGATACTTTCCATATGGAAGGGATGGTACCTTCTGTGATTGTTCTGTTTATAAGGATGGATATTGGATAAGCTAAGGGTTTGGCAGCTACTTGAAGGTATTCTGCTGGGAGGTTATCTGCAGAGGGAGTACAAGGTTTGAGTTTCTGAAGGAGTTTACAGATAAAGGAAGTTGGAACTGGTTGTAACTGTAAGAGGGGAATGGAACTGTTTGTATTCTGTAAAGGAGAGGGGATAGTGGGTGTTAGTGTTTTGTTAAAGTTTGAATAGCTTCAGTGAAGTAGTTGTTAAAGGTATTGGCTATTTGCAAAGGACTATCATGGGGAATAGAGTTTGGGGCTGGGGTCCTAGCCTGCCCTGGTTTGAGAAGTTTATTAATGCCTGACCAAAACTTTTGAGGGTTGTTAGAGTGTGATTGTTGAAGTTTGGAATAATAATTTTTTGTCTAACAAAATGTCTTTTTTGGTAGCGTTTCTTAATTGCTTAAAGTATAAGTGGTCAGCAGTGTTCTTTGAGGCTCTCCATTTGGCCCATACTTTGTTCTGTAGGAGCATTTTCTCTCTGGTTAGTTTTGTGAGCCAGGGGGCTATTTTAGTCCTTACACGGGAAGAGTGGATAGGTGCATGACTATTTAGCATTTGAAGGAATGAAGTGTTAAAAAAAGAGACGGCTTCGTCCAGTTTGAGTTGCTTTAGAGGTGACCAATTAATGGCTTTTAGTTCATTTTGAAAGTTTTCTGCTTGGAAGAATTTTTTTTGAACGAAAGGTGACCATGTTATAATTATTAGAGCTGGGTTTCTTTTGTTTTATTATGAAGGTTAGTACATGATCACTAATGTCGTCTGGGAGAGTTCCAACTTTATAAGTATCTGGATGACTATTTATAAGGATCCAATCAAGAATAGTTTCCTTTTTGCTAGGTTTATGGAATCTTGTGGGGGAGTTTATTATTTGAGAGAAGCCAAATAAGTTTATGTGGGTGTTTGGATTAGGTGAGTTACATGTGGTCCAATCTATGTTAAAATCACCAAGTACTATAGTTTCCTGAGGTAGGAGAGACGTTAAGTTGCTAAGAATGTTTTCGAGAGTGGTAATATTATTACCTGGAGGGATGTAGGAGCAGATTATATAGATAGATTTAGCACTATTAATTTGAAGTTTGACAGTAAGGGTTTCAGCATTGGTATTTGGGGGTAATAGCACATCAATGGGAGTAACAAGAAGTTCAGATTTGTGCAAGATGGCTACACCTCCACCTTTTTTGGATGTACGGTCGGATCTTAGGATGTTGTATCCAGGTGGGGTTATTTCTAGGTCATGAGTAGTGGGTTTTAACCAGGTTTCAGTTAGGCAAAGGATATCAAATGCATGAGCTTGTAAAAGAGCATGCAGTTGGCTAATTTTGTTATTAATGCTACGGATATTGAGTAAATAAATAAATAAAATAAAATATATATATATAGGGTCTACTTCAGTTGGTCAAAGTTTCAGTACTTCTAAACCCACTTGTGCGAGACCACATATTCAAGTACTGAAACTTCAAAAACCGAGTACGGAGATCACAATACAGCAGGGGATGGGAATATTCCCTTTTCCTTGCTGTAGTGTGACCTCGTAGTTGGTATATTTAAGTAGGGGGTGTGTGGTGGGCACAGCTCTCCACATGGGGGTGCAGGGGGGCTTGCTCCCCTGCAAAAGTTTTTTTTTTTAGTCAGCTGATCTGGCGACTAGACTTCAGTGAAAGTGCACTTTCATTGAAGTGCACTTTCGCTGAATTGGGCATCTACTTTTCTTTTTCGAAGTGATGAAATTTCGACAAAGAAAAGTAGATCCATATATATATATATATATATATATGGATCTACATAACACCCACATAAACTTATTTGGCTATATATATATATATATATATATATATATATATATATATATATATATACATAATATAATATCGGTGGCGCCATTGTTGAAAGAACACTGTACCACATTACAATGATGTTGAGAATATCAATGAATGCAGTTAATTGACCATGCAAAGCTCTTTTGTTTATACCAGTGTGTGTGTGTGTGTGTGTGTGTGTGTGTGTGTGTGTGTGTGTGTGTGTATGGGGGGTCCATTTGGATATTCAAGATGCACATGGTCGAAAGTGCAGTGTACCACATTATAGCAATGTTGAGATATGAATGAATGCAATTAATAGAATGTGTGCAGTTATTTCATTTTTAGCACTGTCCATTAATATGTCAGTAAGTTTCACTTATACCAGTTGCAGTTTTCAGAAATATAGTTTTTCTGTGTAAGATACCACAGAATGGGATAAGGGTTTTTGCTTTTTCCTCTACTGTTATGCCACCTCTGGGTTGGCATGGAGATACAGGTGGGCATGACACAAAAAGTGTTTTATGGGGGGGGTTGTAGTTTTGATGATTTTTCTTTCATATTGTTTTTTTTTTCCTTAGGCTTGCCCCCTGTACACCCCTAACTATATATGCCAACTCAGGGATCACACTACAGTGGAGAAAAGGGCATTTTTGCAAGTGTTTACTTACCCTGGGAAAAATTCTCCATTTTGGTATTCAAGGTTTCATGATTTTTGTCTTGAGAAAATAAGTTTCTGTTATATTGGATTTTGAGGTTCAGAAGGGGATCCATATATATATATATATATATATATATATATATATATATATATATATATATATATATATAATGTGTGTGTGTGTGTGTGTGTGCATATATGTATGTATGTTATAGGATTTATCTCTATACACATTGTCTCACATGCTGAAATGCTTGTGTTTTTTTACCTGTGGTACACTTTCTTGAATTGTGTTATGGTCAAAGTTCATTAGCATGACCGTTACATAATTCAGTGTTTTTTTTTGCCCTTTCTTAAAGTTTATGTGACCCTAGAGTTAGTATATTTAATTTCTGAGGATGTGGGGGATAAAGCCCCATGTAAAAGTTGTATTTAGTTTTATGTTTTGTAATCACAACTGTAACCTATTGGTTTAGATTTGTGATTACTTTTTGCAATTATTTTAGTGGTGATTAATGGTAAGGGGTGCAGGGGGCTTAACCCTCCAGAAAAATTTATTGTGTTTTGTGACCTTGCGAGTGTTCCTGTTTAGAGAAACACCCTCCTAAGATTTTGGATGTTTTGAGTTGAAATAATCACATGTATGTTACATGTTTTTTCATAATGAACTCATTTCACAGAAAATATCACAACACTGAAATCCACAGCTAGGATTCTAAATACAGAATTATACAGATTGACCTCTAGACATTGAGTTCATCAAATAGAACTCTGACCACAGAATTCTGTACTGTGAATTATAAAGGTGAATTCTAAACACAGAATTCCACACATATTCTGCACACTGTATTCTACTAGAACTTTGAACATGGGTTACTGCATACAAAATTCAAAACACCAAATTTTGCAGATAGAAATCTACAGTTAAAATTCTAAAGACAAAATACTATACATAATATCTTAGATGTGCACTTCTAAACAAAGATTATTGCAGATGGAATTACAAAATTGCAATTCTAAAAATTCTAGAAATAAAATTTCCTGCAGATGGAATTCTAAACACTATATTGTACAGAAATATTTCAAAACACAGAATTTCAGAGATAGAAGAAATCCTAATAGAAAGTTCTACAAGTAGAACTCTAAACAAAGTATTCTATAGATTTAATCCTGGAATACTGCAGACTGAATTTTACAGAAAGAAATTTATAGATGGACTTATAAGCACATAATTGTACACATACAAATGTAAATACAGAGTTCTAATGGCAGAATGAGAGAGCTTGGATTCTAAAGACAAAAGTTTATAAAAGTTTACAGACAGAATTCTAAAAAAAATGATCTTGCTTGCAGACTTCTACCGATAGAGTTCTAAGCATAAAATCATTTTGACTGAACCCTACACAATGACTTATACATGCAGAATTCTGCAGATAGACTACTATAGATAGAAATTCAAATACAAGCATGTCCAGGTAGAAATCTTTGCACATAGTTCTACAGAGTGAAAATTAGACACATAATTGTGTACATACTGTTTTAAAGATTGAAATTCTAAGGGCAGAATTCTAAATAAAGGATTTTAAACACATACATTTATGCAAGGAGTGCTACAGATAAATTTCTGTACACAGAATTCTACAGAAGTAATTATAGAGAAAGAGAATGCTGAAGATATAAATTGACAGAAGCATTCAAGACAGAATTATAGAAACAGAGTTGTAAATACAAAATTGTGCAGAGTTCTAAGCATTGAATTATAAAACGTAGAATTTTAAATATAGAGTTCAACAGAAAGAAGTCTGTTCACATAATTCCAAACACCAATATGAAAGACAGAATTCTACAAATATGTCTACAGAGAGATTGCAGAGACAGAATTCTATACATATATTTTTAGCACAGCATGCTTCAGATAGAATCTAGTATCATAGCTTTACAAACCAGCTTCTACAACTAAATATCTAATCATACAATTTTTCATAGAGTATGCTAATTATAGAATTGTACTGGTAGAATTCCTCTAATAGTTATTGTGCAGCTAGAATTTTACTAAATTAATTCTAAACACAGAGTTCTACACACACACACATGTGTGTGTGTGTGTGTGTGTGTGTGTACAGTGTTGCAATAGAATTCTATAACTGAAAGGCTAAACGCAGAATAATACAGATAGAATTCTACAGACAGGACTTTAAGCACACAGTTCTGGGGAGAAAGAATTCTAAATAAGCACACAGTTCTGGGGAGAGATAATTCTAAATACACAATTCTGCAGCCAGCATCCCACAAATAGAATTCTAAATGCAGAACTGTACAAATTACATTTGGAAAAACAAAAATCAACCGGTAGCAGTACAAAAAATTAAGTCACAACTTTTGACACATTTTCTATCTGTAATACTCTACAGATAGAATTCTGGATATATAAATATATACACAGAATCATAAATAAGCTTTCTGTGGAATTTCTGAGCATAAAAATATGTGGATGAAATATTACAGATAGAATTCTAAATACTGAATTATATAGATAAAATAAGCACTGAAGTCTACAGATATATTTTTTTCCAAAAAAGATTTTCAGTGACAGAAATCTAAGTGCATATTTCAACAGATTTAGAAGTAAACAAATACTTAAATAGACTTCTATACATAGAATTCTAAATACATAATTCTAGTGACAAAATTATATAGATAGAAGTCATAAAAGCATTCTGACAATAAAATTCTACACACAGAATTCTAAACATAGACTTTTACCAGTAGAAGTCTAAACACATAATTCTGCATATATAATTATAAGAACTGAATAGCAATTGTGGATGTACCACCATGGACTTAAACAACTCTTTAAAATGTAAAAAACTTTATTAAAACAAGTCTTCAGCTTTAAAAATGAGTCTTCAGCTTCTAGAAAGTAAAACAAACAAAGGAAATGGATTAGCACTAAAAGCCTTCTTCATATCCTATACACTAGACCAATCACCAGGTTTAAAATATAGACAACAGCCAATCTTAGTTCAAGGAAACGGACAGTCCTTCAGCTATCGGAAATCCAATAAAAAAAGAAGCTATAGACAAGCCTTTCTTTTCCTCCAATCACAAACCATCTGGTGGACAATCCTCTCTTCATAGCTAATCAACGGGATTTCAACAAGCGTCATTCTTTCAAAATCGGCTTTAGTGGTACCACCCCATTTAGCCCAGGAGAGTGATCTGCTCTCAACTCAGTAATCCATTTGGTTTCAATCATTTCAGTCCTGGTTACATAAATCACCACCTCTTTTATTTTCCTGCACTTGTTCAAGTGCCATAAACTTGAAGCTGTGTGCGTTGTTGCTCTTAATATGACAGGATAAAGCATTAGCTTGAACCTTATTCCTTATGTCGGATAGATGACGAAAAATTTTCTTTAAAATCCATATTGGTTTTGCCAACATAGAAGGTGGGACATAGTTCACACATAGCAATATAAATTATGTTCTTGCTGGTACACATCACATAACCTTTGAATCGATACATCAGTCCTGTTATGGGATGTCTAAAAGCATCTGTCATTTTAATATAGTCACATGATTTACAAAATCCACACTTAAAAGAGCTCTTTTAATAGTATTTTATTCCTTGTCATGTTCTCTGGAAAACCAACGTTAAAACAAAGAAGTCTTTTTAAGTTTTTACGATTCCTAAGGGCAAACCTAGGGGCTTCTCCCACAGTCTTCCTAAGGTTCTCAACCGAAGTCAGTATGGGCCAATATTTTCTAATAGTATCACATAATAACATTGTATCCGTATTATATGTTAATGTACATCTCAACAAATTACTAACTTGTCTTTTATTGGTCTTCTTCATGGCCCCTTCTTTAGAGAAAAGGGGATAAACTTTTTACTTTCTTAAATCCATAACATCATGGAGCCCCATTAATAGATCTTTGCCATTGTAACCTCTGTCATTACGGCCATTCATCAATTTCTTTTGTTCTGAAAGAACAACACTGTCCACAGTGCACAACCTAGAGATACGTAAAATTTGATATTTAACAATGTTGGAAAAAATATGCCTACGGTGCATACTAGTTTTGTGTAGCATATGATTACACGTCCATGTGCCTAAACTCTTGTTGTTGTAATGCTATTGAGAGGAATAACATCTTTACACATCCTTCTAATGGCACTTCCTATACTTTTAAGTGTTATGCCACATGTAACACCAGTAATGTAATATATCTTGCTACATGTGTCATGTACAAGTTTTTTATGTGGGTAAATCCGTACAATGCTTAAAAGATAGGATTATTGAACACAGTTCTGATATTAGAAGACAAGTAATGAGTAACAACTTGGTTAAGCATGTCTTTGAAAACAGTACCCATTATTTTAGGTTTAGAGTTATTGATTTGTTGTCCACATCACTAAGAAGAAGTGATATAAATACCAAATTGGAGGGTAAGGAATATAATTGGATTGTCCGTCTACAGGCTGACTCTCCACCAGGTATTAATCAAACAGCCTCCATAAACTGATTTTAAAACAAAGAAAGCAGTGATAAAGGTGTAATACCATAAATTAAATTTTCTCATGAGAGAAAATGTTTTGAAATATATGTTGTTCCAGTGTACATGATCTTTATACGTGTTGGTTTTAAGTACATACATATATATGTATACATCTTTGATAGTTATTATGTACTGGCACTTTAATAATTTGAATGTTTTAAATTGCTTTATTGGCTGTGTGGATGTTTTAACACTATAAAATAACTATTATTTTAGATGTGTGTTGTTAACACTGAGGAAGGGTACTTAATACCTGAAAGCTTTGCTGTTTTTTGATAATTAAATTGCATCACGTTTTATGTTGGTTGTCAGTGGTTTTGTTCCTGTATTTTGAGACTTTTATTTTTACCATGGCACCTACACTCTGACTCTAGTTTTGTGGACTTTAGTATATGATTACGCCACGTTTCTTTTCTATGTAATGTAGTACTAAAACCCATTACAGGGTCAAGCTGTAACTTAACATCCAGAAATTCAACCTCTTTGTTAGATACATGTAGATAAAATTCCAAAAAGGAAGTAGTTGTCGTCAAATATGAAATGAAGTCTCGAAGGGTCCTCTCATCTCCTTGCCACACAAGGAAGACATCATCCACATACCTATTATAAAAAAATCAAGTGGTGTCTCCACATTACATATATTGAAAACATACTCATTTTCTCATTGTGCTACGATGAGGTTGGAAAAACTATTCGCACAGGGGGTACCATTGCTACCCCCCCCCATTTTTGCCAATAGTAATTTAGACCCTACATAAAGACATTTTCCATGGTTAATACCAAAAGTCTGCATAGAAAATTAACATCCACCAGTTCAGTGTCAGCAAATTTCTTGATGGCTTCTATACCATAGTCATTATACTGTAAATAGGCTCTGCACATCCAATGTAGCTAATAACAACCCTCCATACTCTTCCCTTGCACCTAATTCCTTGAACAAATTGTTAAGGAAGTGAGCAGTATCCTTTAGTACAGTCACTGCTTTTGGTAATAGCTTCTTCAGTTCTCCCTCCAGATATATCAGTAGGGGCTCTGTTTTTAAACCTCTCTCAGACACAATTGGACGCATTGGTGGATTTTTTAAACTCTTATATATTTTAGGCAAACCACTCAATAAAGGTACTTGTGGATGTATAACCTCAAAGAACTCCGTGGTCTTTGGTAATACATCTGGTCATAAGCATATCATAGATAGAATCTTGCACAGCATTCAGGATCTTCTGTACATCCTTTTTAAAAAAAAACTTTAAATATGTGTTGCAATCTACAAAGTGCTCATTCGTTTTCTTAATGTAGTGTGAAGAATTCATCACGACTATGGCTCCCCCTTTGTTGGCTGGTTTTATCACAATGTCATCTCTCCTTATTAATTCCTGTAAGGCTAGGTTCTCATTGTGATTCAGATTATGAAAATGCTTTTTATTCACTTCTTGCCTGAACATAGCTACTTCATTTTCAAACAAACGTATGAACAGCTCCAACGTTGGATGTAATAGTGGTGCAAAAGTGCTGGGTTTCCTGTAGCTAGCACCAATACAAGTTTCACTGTTACCGAACAGGTTCTGTAATGTTACATTTCTTCCAAAGCATTTCAAATTAGTAATAAACTCACTTAACAGTAATTGAATGGAGGGTATAAAAGCCATCCCTTTCTCTAGGTTAGCTGTCTGTTCGGTAGTTAAATGCAGTCTGATAGATTAAATAGTAAAGAGGTAGAACCCTCAAGTTCCGTTAAGTTAACACTTTCTTTTTCTTCCTTTCCTGACTTGCGGATCTTGGAGTTTATTGGTTCTGAGACTTGATAAAAAAATGGTACATTATTTTTTTTTTGTAATATTATTTTTATTACAGTTTCCAATATACAATACAGATACACATAAAATAGAACAAAAAAGAAGAGAAAAACTTTGCATTCACTTAAAATATTTGCATGTTGTCAAATGCAGTCAATAAACTTCAGGAAATATGTCTTACATTTACTAAACGAATACTTACAATTGAACATAAAATCATAAAATGAAGTATTTGAAATTGCACATACTGAATTATCTCATAAAAGAATATGTACCCATATGTCTAAACCTGTTATAATTAAACTATATACATTATATACACTTGGTTGTCACTTATAAAAAATGATCAACATAGAGAAATTAGGTATTACTACTACCAGTAGGGGTAGAGGGTGTGGTAATACATGTTTATTATGTCCCTTAGTGGATTGGTTGGAGATTAACATCCTCATCTGGTAAAGTTAAGACAGAAGGTATAATGTATTTAGAAGGAGACTACTTAAGTGAGGAGGAGAGAGCGGAAAAAGCAAAGGAAAAGAAAGGAGAAAATTTGTAGATAAGTGAGGGTCTAGTTAAGAGCTTCTATAAGGTTACTCCAGTATTTCTGGAAGTACTTTATTTTCTTTTTGCTTATTGTACTTAGTTTGCTTGCAAGAACATATTTGGTAGCCATAGTTTTAAACTCTTTCCAAGATGTTTTAGATCTATCTAGCCAATTAAGTTTGTGTTTAGCCTCAGAATTGTAGGAACTAGGAAAGATGTTCAAAATTCCCATTTCCCATGAGAGGGTGGACTTCATGTATCCCATTTTCTTGAGTTGTGCTCTCAAAGAGCACCACAGTTTGTAAATGTTCTTGCAGGGCCAAAATATATGTAAAGTATCAGCTATTGAACTAGGACAAGTAGGGCAAAAAGGTGAGATGTCTGGATTAATTTTACTCAGGAATAAAGGCATATGATAAGCACTGTTGTTTATCATAAACTGAGTATAGATTATTTTTTGAAGGGGGTTAGTTTTAGTGTTATGTCAATCACCTCAAGCTTTTGGTCAAGAGTTATTTCCTTGTTTTGGCTTTCCCAGTACTTGGAGAATATAATTTTGTCATGATGTTTTATTTTTGTTATTAAACTGTAAGCATTTAAAAGCATTTTAGTCCTTAACAAAAGCTGAGTTATTAATTATTGATAAAGTTAAAAATCTAATGGCGTCACTTTGATCTTATCTGTAAATAGAGTTACTAAGTATATTATTTGTTTGACAATTCTATAATATTTTTTGTTGACTGCCAAAGATGTTATAATAGAATCAAATGGGAGATCTTTGATTTTAATAAAGTCCCAAACTATACAGTTCTTGATGAGAGGAAATGTATCTAGATTTAACATGTTGTTTAATTTGAAGTTAGGATTTAACTAAATTGGTTGAGCCATCATTAAGGAATTTTTTAAGTCTAGAGATGTTATAAGCTTTTGAAACCCTACAATATTTTTTTATTAATGTAGGGTGAATCTTAAAGTCTTTGACAATTTTAGTATTAAGGAAAATGGTTGCTTTAGGGTTGAGTTTGAATGCTATTAGATTTGAATGGTAATTTTTATCCCTAGGGGATTCCAAACTTTATTTAAAGGATCGTAGTTAGTTATGTGTATAATACAACTGGCATTTATTATATAATAGTATGTTAGGAAGTCAGGGAGGCTCATGCCTCCTTTTTCTTTAGGAAGGGTTAGTCTAGAATAGCTGATCCTAGTGTTCTTGGGGTACCATATAAATTTCCCTAGTGTAGTTTCTATTTTCGAGAAAAAACTGTCTGGAATGGTCTGGTTGAGGGCATAGAAATGAAAAAGGATTTTAGTGAGGATATTCATTTTTATAATAGCTGTATTAGAAAGGAGGGGGAAATTTAAATTTTTCCATCTTGAGAGATCTTCCATGACTTTAGACCATATTTTATAAAGATATTTTTAATTAGTTCCTGTTGGGGGTGGGTGAAATTTATACCCAAATATTTGAGTGAATAATTAACTTTGATCTTTGTTTCTGGTATGAAGAATTCTTTGTGTCCAAGGGGATTTAGTGGATAAATTATTTATATATTTGGGTTGATGGCATAATTTGAGATTAGTGAAAATGTGTTGATGGTGCTTAAGATCTTTTCTAGGTCAGTTGAGGGAAATTCAAAGTAAATATTTAAATCATCTGCAAAAGCAGTATATTTCACTGGAACTTTGGAGATGTAGACAGCAGGCTGAAATGTTTTTTGACTTAGTTTCAACAAAAGAGCTTCAAGATAGAGGTTAAATAAGTAAGGTGAGAGTGTGCACCCCTGCCTTGTACCATTTATTTTTTGAATTGGGTTTGAATTCTTTTTATTTATATTTAGTGTGGTAGATGCCTTGTTATAAAGGGTTCTGACCATATTGATATATTCATCAGGGAAGGCAAAACACTTCATAATCTTGAAAAGAAAGTGTAGGTTTACCCTATCAAAGGCTTTTTGAGCATCTACTGAGAGTGCATATTTGGGGGATTTGTCATTCATTGTCATATTGGTTATGGCTTCTATGGTCAGAGTGTTGTCCCACACATGTCTATTATTCAGGAATCCTAAGTGGTCATGAGATATGATGTGTGGTAGAATATTTTTTAATCTATATGCAATAATTGATGATATAATTTTTATGTCTAGATTGATTAAGGCAATTGGATGGTAGTCATTTGGGTTGAAATTGGTGGCATTAGATTTTTGTATAAAGATAGTCTTGGAATTATTTATGTATAAGTCAGAGATGCCAAATTGGATTATATAATTGTAGACTTTGAGTAAGAGGGGAGCTAAGAGTTGCTTGAAGGATTTATAAAATTCCACAACATATCCGTCTGGACCTGGGGCTTTTCTTGGTTTCAGTTTTTTTATGACTAGGAGGATTTCGTCAGTGGATATAGGTGCCTTGAGAGATTGCCTATGGGTGTCATTTAATGTTGAAAATTGTAAGTCATCCAAGAAAAGATCAGTGAAGACATCCCCATCAAGTTCTTGAAGTCCATAAACTTCTTTATTCACCCCTTCAAAGACATGAATGATTTCCTTGTTTTCTCACCTTATGAAATAATTTACAGTAGTGACCCTAGAACACTTTCTGATCATGCCAAAATCAATCTTAAAATAAATACTACTTCAACTCAAATCTCCAAAATAATAAGAATCTCTGTCAAGAAGTTCAGGAATTCTTATCTTACACAACAAATTCCTTTGACAATTCAGACATTCCCCATGACATCCATTGGGCTTGCAGCTAAGGCTACACTCAGAGGTATTCTTATTCAAAAAGCATCCCTAATCAAAAAACAAGGTAAATTGCATGTATCGACAGTAGAAGCCGAACTAAAAAGACTAGAGTCAGAACTGAACTCTTTAGATGTAGAAAAACAGATGATCTCCCTACAAAAACAATTACATGAAGTCCATCTAAAACAATACTCACGGAACTCAGACTCTTTCATAGATATGCTGAATGGGTTAAAACCCCTTCTAGGATTCTGGCCAGGATAATAAATATCAACCCCCCACCAACTCAAAAAAAAATGAATAAACCAAAATGGCAAGTCCTTTTTCATGGACAAGGTAAATTTTGAAAAATAGGGGCATGAGATGCCCCTACCTTAGGTCACGTGCCTAACTCAAAAGATATCTTCTCCTGATGAGAATCCATTTTCTCTCTTAATAAAGCTGTATCTTTATTTGAGGTATTCTACCTCTTTGTCTTAGATTCTGACTCAAGTTTTGAGTTTGTCTTTCTTGATCCCTTTTAAGTTTGATGATGGTTGGTGAAAGGTTGGATGGAGAGTTCCCTGTTTAAAATCCACATTTGCGTGGCTTTGCGCGATTGTGCACATAGCACAGCGCCGGTTAAACTTTTTCTGGCTCCGCCAAGTCTGCTCTTCAAATTTTCCCTTAAGACAGCTCTACTTTTATAATAATCAGTCTACTCACTTTATTATAAGCCTAGTACTTGTTCTCAAAACCTCTCT
The DNA here is from genome assembly GCF_019279795.1 of Protopterus annectens. NCBI lineage: Eukaryota > Metazoa > Chordata > Ceratodontiformes > Protopteridae > Protopterus > Protopterus annectens. The sequence continues at coordinate 128,246,895 of NC_056732.1, read as the reverse complement.
TCTAAGTAAGCACTCTCTAACTAAAGTAAGCACTACATCCACCTACCACCCCTGTGAGTACCCACTTCCCTTAAAGGCACAGCACTCCCTTATAATATTCTAGCATGTCGAGTGGTAGATTACTAGCATCCTCTCTGGTTCAGCTGGTTAACCTGGGAATCTTGAGACAATGCTACAATTGTCTCATGTACACAGACAACCCTCTCCTCCTCCCAACAAACACAAATACATGTGAGAGATGCAACTATATAGCCAAACTGGAGGCTGAACTCTCTCAACTCAGGACTGGCAAGACCAGACAGGAGGAGAAGGTAACCACACACACACAGCAAACCCAGTCCCACATAGACCTATCACAACTGCAAACCAAACACATAATAACACAAAGACATACTCAGAGTCTCTAACAAAAAACTTACCAAAACAACAGAGGCTCCCAAAGCAGACACCCAAAAATCCACCACCTCAAAACATAACACATGCAACACATACTTCAATAAATCAGTGTGTCAAACAATCACAGCCCTTAAGGCCAAACACCATGCCTGATACACTAGTAATAGGTGACTCTATAGTCAGACACACTGACGTTCCGCTTACCAGGCTGAACAAGGAGAGGGTAACGGTGAGCTGCCTATCGGGAGCTAGGATCCGCCACATAACACACGCACTCAGGTCACTCCAAAGCAAGTACAAATATGACTCTCTCATTGCCCATGCCGGCGTGAATGACCTGAGACGTACCTCCCTGGACTACATGAAAAGAGACATAGAGGAGCTCTCCGATTATGTAGCCCAGGCTGGTATGACCCTGACCCTGAGCAGTATCTTGCCCTCACCAAGAATGATGCCACAATACAAAGACAAGATGATCAGCTTTAATAATTGGCTCAAATACTGGTGTCATTCTAGGGGGATCCAATGTCTGTCTGCTTGGGATGACATGCTGGACAAGCCATGCTGCTTCGCAAGGGACGGCTTGCATCTGTCACCACTGGGCTTCCGGATATTGGCTAAGGCTCTTGCCACCCCCATAGTGCCTTTTTTAGGCAAGGCTCAAAAGACAAACCCACCTCCTTAGAAAACAAAAATGGAAAAAAATTAAGGGTAGTGCTGCTCAACGCCAGAAGTCTAAATCTCAAGATGCAGGCTCTCAAAGCACTCCTCAGTATGGTGAACATCGATGTCTGTGCAGTAACTGAAACCTGGTTCAAGGCTCCTGAGAGTACCCCAGCACTACCAGGCTATATCTCATATCATGCTTTTCGGCCCCAAAACTTGGGCCAAACTAAAAAGGGAGGGGGGTGTCCATATTCATCAAGGACACCCACACCTCCAGGTTAGTGGCAACACATGAAGCATCAGAGACCACCCAGGTGCAACTAACCGTAGGCAAAACTGCTATAAACTGGTAGCATGTTACAGACCACCCTCCCAGTCTCAGGAACCCCATTCAGCCTTCCTGAAGACATTGGAGGATATGAATGTCTCACCAAACACCATCATATTGGGAGACTTCAACTACCCTAACATATAATGGGTGCATTATTCTAGCCCAAAGGTTCCTGGAATTCATAAATTCAAATGCAATGGAACAGCTAGTCACCTCTCCCCCAAGGGGAGATAATATACTAGACCTGATCATCACAAACATGGGGAAAAAGTGCTCCACACCAGAAGTATACCCCTCACTAGTGAGATCTGACCACAAACTTATCGCCCTTGATATACATATCCCACCTCCACCCCCAACACAAAAGACTACAGTGAAAAACTTCTCAAAAGCCGACTTTACACTTCTTAAAACAGAGATGGTATCCTTTAAGCCCACTGGGCCAGTGGAAACCACATCCCACAGTGCAGAATCCTTCACAAATGCTTTCTACGGACATCTCCAAGAATGCATGGATCATGCAATCCCAAATAAAACTAAGACCCTCTCCACCAAGGGCAGGCGTCCTGTCTGGTGGACCCCAGCCATAAACAAATTGTATAACAAAAGAAGGAAGCTACTGGACGACAGAGCAAAATCCCATAAAGAGAAGGCATCTCTGATCAGCACTAGTAAGAAGCTACGTTCTCTCATAAAAACATCCAAGGCCAATTTTAAGAGAAAAATTGCTATGGATACTAAAGATAACCACAAGGCCGCCTTCTGCTATGTTAGAAACCTGGGCGGAAACTCTCAGATATGTTCAGAGTTAGTTCACAATGACAAAAAATACACTGAACCCACAGATATTGCCAACATTCTGGCAGACAGGTTCAGTGCAAATTTCTCCCCTCCCTCACCCCCAAACGAAGAAATACTTATCCCAGCTGAATGTAACCTCCCTGTCATCTCAGATGTCCAGGTGAGAACCGCCCTCAGCAAAGCTAAAAACACAGCATCAATGGGACCTGACGGTATCCCGGGTTTCGTGCTACGTGAACTCCAAGAGGAGCTAAACCCGCACATAAAAATGCTATTTAACCTTAGCCTTACTACAGGATATGTACCTGAAAGACTGGCTTACAGCAACAGTAGTCTCTATCCACAAAGGAGGCACCTCTACAGACCCTGGTAACTACTGCCCCATAAGCTTAACCAGCCTGGTCTGCAAAGCTATGGAAAGAATCATTATGGAACTCATAAACAGAGACATTGGGGACTTGATCCCACCCAGTTCGGCTTTGTAAAGGGCAGATCCTGCCTTTTGAACCTGGTTGACTTTTTCAAAACAGTCACTAGAGCCATTGACGAGGGCAAAGCAGTCCATACATCCTACCTGGACTTGGCTAAAGCTTTCGACACAATACCCCACTCGGGCATCATAGACAAGCTCAGCAGCTTAAATGTAAATCCATATGTCACAAGATGGGTTGCAAACTGGCTAAAGGATAGAACCCATAAAGTCAAAATCGATGGAGCCATGTCAGACTCAAAGCCAGTCACAAGTGGTGTCCCACAGAGCTCTGTCCTGGGACCCCTCTTGTTTGGCATTTATTTCTCAGATGTGAAAGCAAACATGGGAGGGTTGTGGCTGACAAAGTTCGCAGATGATTGCAAACTAGGTGCCATAGTTGATACACCAGTTGACACATACATCCTACAGAAAGGCCTCACTGAAACGGACAACTGGTACTGGAGTCATGGCCTTAAACTAAATGCCAAAAAATGTATAGTCATCCCCTTTGGGAGAAACAAAGTACCCACAAATTATCACATAGACAGTAACCCACTGAGTATGGAAAAAGTAATCAGAGACCTGGGGACCCAAGTCGATTGTGACCTCTCATTTGACACCCACGTTGCCAAAGTGGTTAGAAAGACTTTCTACCTTGCCCACCTTATCATGAAGGGATTCACATCCAGATCAAAGGAGGTCATTGTACCCCTATACTCCTCCCTTATCAGGCCCATGATTGAGTACAATGCCCCATTTGGTATGTACCTCACCCGGCACTTGCAACAGCTAGAGAGACCCCAAAAGTACCTCACCAAGAGAATCAAGGGTCTCCAACATATGTCATATGCTGCCAGACTAAAGAAACTCCAGCTCTATTCAGTAGCATACCGCCTACTCAGAGGTGATCTGTGCCTGACATACAAGGCCATGTCCAATCAGGAATTGATGGACATGCTCCACCTCAAAAAATCCAAATCCATCAGAACCACGAGAGCTAAAGATTTAAACCTCAGCACAAATATGAATAGGACATGCTGGAGGGACAGATTCATAACTCAGAGGCTTCCCATACTCTGGAACAGAATCCCAGTTCATGTTAGGCAGAGCCCCTCACTAACTCTCTTCAAGAGAAAACTTGACGAGTGGATGGGAGATCATAGGTTTACCCCAGGGGTCATCTCTGTGTCACTACTAGACAGAGGCACAGTAAACTAATTCTATTATGTAAGGGGGTCTTCACTGTGTCACTACTAGACAGAGGCACAGTATTCTGAATCTATTCTGTACACTTTTGTACCATTACATGGGGTGGCGAAAGCCACATCACTATGGCTAGGCTTATAAATGCCCCAGGGCAGATAGCCTAGTACTAAACTATGAAACTATGAAACTAAATAATCATAGTAATTAAAGTCATAACGGTTACAAATAGCTAGCAGTCATACACAGATATTTGAAACTGTACTGCTGGTAATGTATAAGGTGTATGATATTAAATGTTGTTATATTACTGGGTTATATGGAACTATATAAGCAATCTGTTACACAGAACATAGAAAGCATTAAATGTATGTGTTTTATGGGGTCTATGTCAGATGATCAAGTTTTCAGAAACTCAACATTCATATGGTTGAGACCATATGATCAAGTTTCTGAAAACTCAAACATCAAAAATAAATAAATAAATGAATAAATACAAAAATCTACCTTTTTACGTTTTTGCAAGGGGTCATGCCCCCTGCACCCCCCACAACCCTGCAAATTAGATATACCAAATCCAAGATTGCACTACAGTGAGGAAAAGGGTAAATTTCCTGATCTGCTCTGTACCACTGTCCATTCAAAAGCTTCATGATTTCAAAAACTTGATCATTTCTGAAAACTCAGTGAACTGATAGGGACCCATTTCATGATATATAAAAATAAGGTGTGAACCATAATGGTCCTTCACTTTCACTTTGTGATGTATTTTAGATGCATTTAGATAGATTAGTGTTAATTTCCACATAAAAATATGTATATATTATTAATGATATATGATCCATGAGAACCTATTTCAATTCAAATAGTGATAGATATAAAACCTGGGGTACAAATTGCATCTCACTAGCCCATTTTACAAATAGAAATATTGCCATTTATAGAGATATTTAAGTCTAGTGTGGCTTTATTTCCTGCAGAAATTATCATCTCCATATATAGTGATGTTTTAGGGGTAGGGTGCTCTCCAAAGTCATAATTACCACAGACAGATATAGCTACACAGTTATATAGATGTTTTAATGACAGGATAAAAAACTGTATTACATTTCACAAATATACATCAGTATATAAACTGGGGGGGGGGTATAATGATGATCCACATCTCACAGATACAGTGTTTGATACTTATCTTTGAGGGAAACAGGCTAGACTTAAAACGGTATTGAAGAGATGTTAAATTAGTACTTGCTTATAAAACAATGTATATATAGAGATGCTTTACAGATAGGATTTTACACACTGTTAGTTCTTACACTCTTAGTTCTTACAGATGTATGTCTCCTCAGACACAAATACTTGTATTTATAGAGATATTTTATATGTAGGGCATGGATTACTAATCCATTATTTTATGTTCAAATGGTGGAGAGAGACAGAGAGATGAGGGCTTTCACTTGTACATGACAGATTTTTATTTTTTTATAAAGTGCATTGCTTTCTTCCTAGCATCTTGATATATTTTTAAATTCCTTCAATGTTAAATTCATTGCGGAGATGGGCTTTTATTCATCATATCCTCATTAAATCATAGAACAATTATCAATGGTTAAACCCCTCTCAGATAAATATTGAAACTGGTTTATGATTCATGTCCGAAATGAAGCACATTTCCAATTTAGGTAAATATTTTGGTAGCCACTTTAAGTCATTACCTAATAAACAAAACAACACCCTTGATAGTTTGCTTTTTCAGTGGAAAGAGCAACTTGCTAGTTAAGCCACATTCTGTTTCATAATATATGCACAAGTAATATTTTCAAACTGAAAGCTATCAATGGAAATTATACTGCTTTTGGATAGATGGAATGTTTTTTTACAATAGAAAATAGTATGTTCGTAATTAAAATGCTTATTTTTCCAAAAAAATATATATATCTTATACTAGGTATTTATTTTCCTCTTTCTTAAGAATGTATACATTGATTTAGTAAATGGATGTTAAACTTTTTATGGTTTCCCAATAAACCCAGAATAGGGTTAAATCATCATCTAAAAGACTGGACATCTGGTGAAATTGGGCTCCGTCATATAGAAATGTATGCATTATCTTCCATTATTAAGACAATAACATTATGATTAAATTCTTCTTATTCTGTTAGGTGGAAGCAAATTCAGGAACTTATTTGGTTAAAATCAAATCACTCATTACCAGTTCAATTTCATAAAATAATTTCCAATTTTCATTGGTTGGTAAGGGAATATATTTTGGAAAATAAAAATAAACAGATATGTCCTAAATTTATAACCAGTGCATTAAATTTATTTAAAAATTATCTGAATGAAATCCCAGAATTTAGAATGCAGTAATTTCTTTTATACCCTATAGCTTGTACACAAAATAACATTAACACATTTGATGTCTTTAAAATGAATATACTTAATAAAAAAAAATAATATATTGGCATCAACTAATGGATTCCAGAAGATTTCTCTCTATAAAATACATTATGAGTAAATGTGACATAATTAGTGAATGTGGTTAGACATACAAATTTTAAGGTAGTATATTATTAGTTAACTAGAGTTGATGCATATTAAGGAATAACAATTACCCTTAAATTATTTAGTAATTTTTAAAACTATTAAGGATACTATTCCCAAATTTATAGAATTTATGATTATTATAGGAAATCAAATAGTAATAGGAAAAGGATACCTATCTAAAATATATAAAGTAATCAAAAATACAGAATTGTATTATAAAGGTAAATTTGGGGACTATTACAGATCAATACTCTAATACCTAAATATGTTCCCAGATCAAAATATTCACTTTTATGGACTTTATTAGCTGTAGCACAGAAAGTAATTACAAAGAACTGGAAGGGTGAGACTTCTCCTTCATTTAAAGAATTCAGAAATATTGCACTATTGTTTCTCAGTTGGAACTGTCTGCAATCAAGATAAGAGCTGATAGAATCACTTTGTATCACAACTCCTGGTTAAAATTTGTAGAGATACTCGAAAAAATTGATTGCAGTGATATGAAATAGAAGTATATTTTGATTGACTAATTGTTTTTAAGTAGACAACTTTATAAATACTTTTATTTTAATTTATTGTTATGAAGTTTTTCGAAAAAGAAGTTTAAGTTGCTTGCTTGTGATATTAAGGAATAACAGTTGACCTTGAATTATGTAGTAATTGATAAAATATTATGCACTGGTTGTTTTGGAATTTCTTGTTTAAGAGGTTTCACAAAAAAAATTAACAAGTTTCTAGCTTAACAGGTAGAATCTAATAAATAGATCCTTAATCTAATAAATAAATCCTTAAAATGGAGAACATCGACATATGTGCAGTGACAGAGATCTGGTTCAAGGCTCCAGAGAGCACCCCTGCATTGCCAGGCTATAATTCATACCACACCTTTCGGCCACATAACCTGGACCGAAGCACTAAAGGTGGATGCGTGTCCATATTCATTAAGGATATCCACACCTTCAGGCTAGTTGCTCAGCATAATGCATCTGAGATTATCCAAGTGCAACTAACTCTGGGCAAGACCGCAATGCAAAGTGTTGCTTGCTACAGATCCCCCACCATGCCCCAGGATTCCCACTCCTCATTTCTTGATACACTGGAAAATATTAGCATACAACCTAACTCCCTAATAATGGGCGATTTCAACTACCCCACCATTAACTGGGAAAACTACTCATGTACCAACTCTTGTGCTCAACGTTTTCTGGAATTCATAAATTCCAATGCCTTGGATCAACGTATCCACACCCCCACCAGGGGCAGCAATATCCTAGACCTGGTCATTACCAACATGGGCAACTGGTGTTCCACACCAGAGGTCAATTCCTCATTGGTCAGATCCGACCACAAGCAAATCACCCTAGACATCCATATCCCACCCGCACCCCCCATTAGGGAAACCACCTTAAAAAAATTCTCCAAAGCCAACTTCACGCTTCTTAAGACAGAAGTGGCAAACTTCACAACACCCATGCCGATGGACAACAGAGATACAGCTGCTGAATCCTATACAACTGCACTTTATAAGCACTTACACAAGTGCATGGATCATGCAATCCCTAACAGAACCAAGATGCTATCCTCCAAAAAAAGGAAGCCAATCTGGTGGTCCCCTGCTATAAACAAACTCTACAACAGAAGAAAGAAACTGTTGCAAAAAAGAGTAAAATCCCATAATTGGAGGAACTCCATGGTCAGCCTCAGTAAGAATCTGAGATCCCTCATAAAATCCTCCAAAGCTAGTTACGAAAACAAAATCGCCACTGATTCTAAAGACAACCACAAAGCATTCTATAGCTATGTCAAGAATCTCAATGGCAACACTCAGATCTGCTGTGAGTTACAGCACAATGGCACTAAATATACAGAACCAACTGATATTGCCAACATCCTGGCAGATAGGTTCAGTGCTAACTTTACCCCTCTCACATCCCCTAAAGGGCCCCTCTCTATACCAGAAGAATGCAAAGTACCTGTAATCATGGCTGCACAGGTAAAAAAAAAAAAAACATTCTCCAAAGCCAAAAACACAGCATCCATAAGACCTGACAACATCCCAGGCTGCATTCTACATGAACTACAGAAAAAACTGGCACCCCACCTAAGTACCATGTTCAGTAATAGCCTCACCTCAGGCTTTGTGCCCACTGAATGGCGCACAGCAACAGTTATCCCACTCCACAAAGGCGGAGCCAACATGGACCCCAGGAACTACCACCCCATTAGCCTGATAAGCCTGGTCTGCAAGGCTATGGAGCGTATCATCATGGAACTTATAAGCAATGACATTGGTAATCTCCAAACTTTGGACCCTACCCAGTTCGGGTTTGTAAAAGGCAGATCATGTCTCCTAAACCTGATAGACTTCTTTGAAGTGGTCAACAAAGCCATAGATGAGAGTTAGGTGGTTCACACAGCCTATCTAGATCTCGCCAAGGCTTTCGACACCATTCCCCCACTCTGGAATTATAGACAAACTCACTAAACTAGGTATAAATCCCTATGTCACAAGATGGGTTGCCAACTGGCTCACTGACAGAACCCACACTGTGAAAGCAGCAGACTCTAAATTCAACTTCAGACCAGTGAGTACCACAGAGTTCGGTCCTAGTTCCTCTCCTGTTTGGTATCTACTTCTCTGAAGTACAGGTTAACACAGGAGGTCTTTCACTAACAAAGTTCACAGATGTCTGCAAACTAGGAGCCATAATCAAAACTCCTAACAATGTGGACATCCTACAAAAGGGCCTCACTGAGACAGATGCCTGGTGTCAAAGCCATGGCCTCAAGCTCAATGCGAAAAAGTGCATTGTCATCCCTTTTGGTAAAAACTCTATACCCATGAACTACCACATAGGCGGTAGTCTACTTAACACCGAAAGCGTGATAAGAGACCTTGGGACACAGGTGGACAGTAGTCTCTCCTTTGATAATCACATTGCCACAGTAGTCAGGAAATCCTTCTACATGGCACACCTCATCACAAAAGGTTTCTCACCCAGGAAAAAAGAGGTCATTGTTCCCCTCTACTCATCACTCATTAGACCCATTATAGAGTACAACACCCCTTTTGGTATGTACCTCACAAGACATCTACAACAACTGGAAAGGCCACAGAATACCTCACAAAGAGGATTACCGGCCTCAAACAGATGCTCTATGCATACCGTCTCAAAAAACTCCAGCTTTATTCTGTAGCATATTGCCTACTCAGAGGTGATCTCTGCCTAACATACAAAGCTATGTCAAACCCAGAGCTGTTGGACATGCTCCACATAAAGAAATCCCAATCCCTCTGAGCTACACACTCTAGGGACCTAAACCTTGTCACCACAATAAACAGAACATGCTGGAGGGATAGATTCATGTCCCAGAGACTTCCCATACTCTGGAACAAACTACCTATCTATATCAAGCAAAACTCCTCATTAGCACTGTTCAAGAAAAATCTTGATGATTGGATGGGAGATTGGAAATTCACCCCGGGGATCACTTCTGTGGCTCTGCTTGACTGCGGCACAGGAAAATAATTGTCTTGGGTGGCAAAAGCTAGGGTACCATTTGGCTAGGCTTATATAGGCCCTAGGGCCAGTAGCCTAGTACCTACCTGTGAACCTTTGAAATGTGATGGCTGTAAAGAATATTTATTGCTGAACAGCTTGCCATTTACACTTATTTATTAACATTTATGGTTCTACAGATGTGAATAAACTCAAGCTGCTTATCTATAGTTTGATTTTGTCAAACAGCTCAAGTTGCAGCCATTTAAAGTTAATGTACAAACTTCAAGAGTGCAATCTGAAAGAATGGATTAGATGGATAGAATTGTAATCACAGAATTATGTCGATACTTTTACAGATAAACTGGAAAAAGAAAATTCTACCCATAGAATTATAATCATGGAATTCTACACATATAATTCTAAACACAGAATTATGCAGAACAATTTTACAGGCAGAATTCTACAAATGTAATTATAATACGCACAATTTTCAAATACATTACTTAACCCAGAATTCTAACGGTAGAATTACATGACTTCTCTATTGCTTATTGAGTACAACTTGCATGTGATTCTAACACAACCAGCCCAATCTGACAAACTTCAACTTCCTGATCATTTTTCTGTTTAGAAAATAACTTCTAGTGCAGTTTATAAGTACAGAAATTCATATATTTTGCTGGATTTCTCCCTTCATGTTTGTGCATTAATGGAATTTTTATAAGTTCAGATTGGTGTAGGGGGCTTCCCCATGTGGGGAAGTGCAGGGGGGGGGCTTCCATTTATTTATTTATTTATTTATTTTATCAGGTTGATTCATCTGTCATCTACAAACAGAACATTTAGTGTAAAATATTAAATATGGAATTGTGTAATTAGAATTCTACCAATAGAATTATAAGTACAGAATTTTGCAAACTGAATTCTATAAAAGAATTCTAATCACAGAATTCTGCAGGAAGCATTCGACATAAGTAAGTAAACTTATGTAACTCTAAACTCAGAATTTGACATGTAGAAGATTATAGTCTGTATTCTACAACTGTGGATCTAAACACAGAACTAAAATAGAATTCTACTTATTCTATTTACAGTTCTTATTTAAAATTTTACTTCTAAAATTATAAACACAGACTTCTAAAGATTGAATTCTGAAAGTAGTATTCAACAGAATCATAGAGAAAAAAATCTACAGTAAGTATTGCATATACTATATTCTGCAGATTGTATTCTGCAGTTACAATTCTGAACTCAGAATTATAATTTCAGAATTCTACAGAATAAATTATCCACACAGCATTCTAAGAGGGATTTCTACAGACGGAATTCTAAACACAAACTTCTACAGATATAATTCAAAGCATGGAATACTACAAAATTGCTGACTATAATTATAATCACAGAAGTCCTAAGAAATAACTCTAAACACAGAATATTACAGAACATAGAAGCAATACTAGGCAAATATTAGAGGGACCATAAGATGCATTGCCATATACATTTATAAGTGGATAAACCTAAATGTTCTTTTCAAGGCCTTAATAATGCTCACCTGCCAAATTGATAACCTTGATGTGAATTTGTGTGCAAACATTTAACCATTAAGATTAGCCAAAGTAGCACTTTACTTGACTTGTAATTGTAACTCCTTCTGCAAGCCTAGAATACATTGATTTAGAAGCCTGGCTCTACAATGAGTCTTGTTTATTTGTTGGTGTAGCTTTAGGTCCTAAGTGTGGGTGATTGTAGAACTGCTGCTTTTGTAAAGAATAGAAGATTAAATAAGACTGGGTTTTCATGCCTCGAAAAGCAAGACATGGGTCTGTCGGAGCAGCTGGTAAATAAAAGTTGTGCTAACATGTTCATAGGTATATGCTAGGCTAACGACCACCAGGGCATTTATAAAGCTAGCCATGCAACTCAGTAGAATTGTGTCCCTGTCTATCATGTATTTATTAGGAGGGGGTATGTTAGGAAGTTTATAGAGGTTATGAGCAGGGGTATGTTTGTTTATTTATTTATTTATTTATTTATATTTGTTGACCGGGAGTGTCCGACTGGACATAGGTCCATTTTCAGCGGAGGCCCGGGGAAAAAAGCTCCACAGTTAAAATAAACAGACAGTAGTTACATTGGATTATATAGCGATTAACAATTTACATAGTTACTTACAACATATTCACAGATGAAGAGATAAGTACATCAGTAGACAACTAGAATCTTTATCTGTGAAGTACATAACAGACATTAACAAATGTTAAAATAAGAAGTTCCTGCTGTATAAGTACTAGGCTTATGAGCATTTGAGCTTGCTATAATCAAGGTAGTTATGGAATGGAAAGAAAGGTAGTGGTTGGATGGGGTGGGTGATATTACAGTGGGAGTTGCAAGGGCATAGCCAGCATGTTTTTAGGTGCGCTTTTAGTAAAGTTTTGAAGTGGGTGCATGATGGTACGGAGGTAATTGTGGGTGGGAGGGAGTTCCATAATTTGGCTATGGTGCAAGAGAATAGTGCTTCACCAGCAGAGTTATTGGCTTTAGTGATCTGCAAGTGATTTTTGTTGCTGGATCTTAGTGGTCTGGTGATGCGATAGGGTTGGAGTAGATTCTGGAGTGATGGGACATTTAGTGGATGGTTTACTAGTTTGTGGGCAAGTGAGAGTTGATACCATTGAAGGAGGTGAGGGAGTTCAAGCCAGCCCAGTTCAGCAAGTGAGAGACAGCAGTGACTACGTTAGGATGCCCCTGTGGCGAATTTGGCAATTTTGTTGTAGCAGGTCTCTAGCTTGTTTAGATTGCATTGCCTTAGGTTGGTATATATTGGAGAGGCATGAAGTAGGGTGGAGATAAGGTGGGAATTTGCTATTGAAATCTTTGCTGCTTTGGTGAGAAGATGTTTATTTCTGTATAATGCTCCTAGTTTTTTGTGGACTTTTTTATGGTCATGGATATGTGAATGTCAAATTTTAGTTTATTGTCTATTTCCACTCATAGCAATTTGGTGTGCTCAGCTGGGTATATAGTGGTGTTGTCTTTTGCTGTGATGTTAAAGTGAGAGTTGTTTTGAGTATGTTTGGTGGGTTGGAAGATGAGTAGTTTCGTTTTGTTTGGGTTGAGTATTAATTGGGCATCGGATAACCAAGTTTCAACAGAGGAAAAGGCTTCCTGTGTGACTTTTTGCAGTTTGGGTAGGGACTGGGCTGAGCAGATGATGGTCGAGTCATCTCCGTATTGTATGAGTGTGCCATGTGTGGTGGCAGAAGCTAGATTATTTGTGAAAACAGAGAAGAGTAGGGGTCCAAGAATAGATCCTTGGGGAACCCCTATGGAGACAGGTAGCTGGGGAGATATGTCATTCTGCCATACAACAGATTGTTGGCAGTCAGACAGGTAACTCTGAAACCAGTTGGTGACTAATTGTGAGAAGGATAGGTTATTGAGGACAGAGATAAGTTGTTTGTGTGGGACCATGTCAAAAGCTTTAGATAGGTCTAGGAAAGTAGCAGAGGAGAGATAGCCATTGCATGTATGCTGAATGATAGTGTTAGTAAAGGAGAGTAAGGCAGTGGTGGTGCTATGGTTAGGTCGGAAACCATGCTGAGTACTGGAAAGGAGGTTGTTAGTAAGGAGGTAGTCTGAGACCTGAGAGTGTGTGCATCTCTAGTATTTTGGAGAGTGGAAAGAGAATAGCTATGGGGCAGTAATTGGTTAGTTCTGTGGAGTGTCCACCTTTGTGGAGGGGAATTATATGTGAGACTTTCCACAGTGTGGGAACATAACTTTCTGACAGAGATCGGTTAATCAAGATGGATACTGGGCCATATAAAAGAACATCCTAACTATGGTGGAAATAGAATGATCAGATTAATATCCAGGTCTGTTATGAGCATGTCTATCTGAAGAGGAATACTATTTGTAACATATTAGAAGGTAGCATCATTCTTGCCAAATTCTACTATGCTGTACTTTTTGTGTTTAGCTTCAGAGACTTGTTGCTAGATGATTTCAGAACTAAATTTTCAGGGAGAGTGGGGACATAAATATGGGTAGATTGGGTAAATGCTCAGGGATATGGGGTATAAATGTGGGCAGATAGGATAAAATTATTAATAAACGTATCAGATCAGAAAGTGGATGAGCTCTGATGTTCAGAGACACCAATCCCAAAACCTAATAAAGGCCCTCAAAGAGCTTGCCACCATAATAAACTGGATTAAAAATCCTCAAACCCACCCGTAAATCAAAATTGGATTTCAAAGATCCAATAGTCTCTGATTTCCTCACTCCTAAGAAAATGTTATTCCACCATGCACATACTCTCCCACAGAAAGAATTATTCCACATAGATGTTTTACTTAATATACTATCACCATATTGCTATTGTTTCTGGTATTCATAGAGTGCACTTGTTTAAATACTCCCACACAATCCACAAATTTTCAGTTTTTAAAACATGTATACATAATAATAAGACCTCCCTGACCAATCTATATTTTACTGTGTACAAGGACAGTACCTTAAGTCTGCTACAAGAGTTCAACCACTCTGTCCCTTGAATTTTCCTACTAACATGTCTCTGAATTATTTCCAGTTTCTCTAATTGCATCTTATTGCATATACAAAATGACCCACAATTTTCAGTAATTGGTCTCACCATAGTATTATAAATATAAAAAGCAAAACAGTCCTGTCTCTGCTAGCACTACTTCTGAAACTATTACCTATTTCATAATAACATCTTCTAATGATATCCAACTGGTGATGATTAAAACCTAATTTATTATCTACCTTTACACCCAAATTCCTAATAGTAGTAATGTTTAGGATATCAGTATTATCCAGTGCATATCGATAATTGGGATTCTCAGTATCAAAATGCATAACACAAGTCATCTTAACATTAAACTTAATTTAATTCTATATAACCCATTTAACTGAAATATCTAAATAAGCTTGCAGAGAAAAATGATCAGATAATTACTAGATAACTGATCCAAATTTAGCATCATCCACATATTTGTCAACCAAAATTTATCAGAAGAAAAACTAGTTATGAAAAAATCTCAAACACTGTTGAACCCAATACTGAATACTGAGGGGCACCCTTACTAATCAACTTCTCATCTGAAAAATATTTACCAATTTTCTCCCTACTACTCCTACCATTTAACCAATTTGCAATCAACTTAATTACATTTCCATTAATTTTTAATTCATTTACTAGATCTAACACTATAATGGGGCATAGTATCAAAAGCCTTAGGCATGTCTAAATATATGACATCTACTGCATTACCATCACCCAAAGCCTTGCACAAATGCTCGTAAAAATCTAGCAGATTAGTTCCACAGGATCTATCCTCCACAAATCCATGTTGGGTTAAATCAAATTAATCACATAAAGAACTAATAATATATTGAGATACTACCCACTCAAAACATTTACCAAAAAGACGTTCAGTCTTTAGTTTTCAACAACATGGGAATTAGCACCCTCTAGAACAGGAACAATGTAGGCCAATTTCCAAACTAGAGGGACACATCCTAACTCTAATATTTTTGAAAGAAATAACACAAACAAGGTGAAATGTCCTTAATAATAGAAATAGGAAAAACCAGAAATACCATCAGACCCTGCAGCATATGTACATCTAACCATGTGTCATTCATTTCATTAGACCTATTTGTAAATGTGTCTGAGCAGTCAGCAAACATACTAAAAGATACAGTCTGATTACTCACTCCAAATCCAGCAAATCAATAAAAGTGTCAGCTACTGACTCTGCATCAGTTATTAATTGATCACCAACTTGAAGCTCACATTCAGTATAGGCATTTTTCCTAAAACTGTTCAGATGATTAAAAAAATACCTTATTACCAACAACAATATTAGTTAACCTTTTTTCATAAGCCTCTCTCCTCGTTCTAGATAGCTTCCTCAATTTATTTCTTATTAATCTATACTTGGACAATCTCTTTCTCCCAGGCTTTCTTTTAAATCTTTTCCATAAATTCCATAATTGATTATGCAATCCTTGTAAAGATGAATTCCATCAAGGAGGTCTATACTTATGAAATGTATTAATAATCATAGAAACAACATTTTCGCTCAGCAGATACAAAAAAAATTATAAAATCTTCCCTCATATCTTCCGAGCAATCAGACTCTCTCCAGGTCCAATTAATTACTTCTTGTCTCATCTTACTATAATCTGCCCTATAATAAGCATAAGTCTTCCCTTGACCTATTTTTGACATATAAGGCCTTAAAAACTAACAAGGCCATGAAATATAACAATGATCGGACCCAACTAGTTCCTCACAAATTTCACATGCATTAATTAATGCCTGGTTCTTAACCTACCCAATGTCCAAGATATGTGTTCCTCTTGTTGGTTGTAACACAATTTGTGAATAAGCTAGACCCGTACTTATATTAACCATTATTAACCATTATTAATATCTTTACTCAACCAGTCAATACTGGGGACATTCAAATCATCAGACAAAATATCAATAGATGTTTCATTAGTTAAATTATAGACTAACAAAATCTCTTTAATTCATTACAAGATTGATTTTGAGGAGTAAAATAAGACCAGTCTTACTACTTAATTCCACACTTTTAAACTAAACTGTAATTATCTCATATATATCATCAGTCTCAGAATTACTAGAGGACATTTAATCTTGAATAAAAATAAATACTCCAGTATCACTTCCTTCACTTCATGCTATATGGAAAGCCTTATATCCTGTTAAAAAAGGGTTATTTTTTATCAGAAACCAGGTTTTAGTAACCATAACAGCCTAATCATTTCCTCCCATCACTCTGTCTTCAAATAGCTGAAATTTTGTTGTATTATTCAAACGCCTAGCATTACATAATAAAAATTTGACAAAAGTATTGATGTTCTGATTTATCACACATATCCCCAAGGAGCATAAAGTAAAAAAAAATAGTCCTTAAATCTCAGTAACTTATTTAGAAGGAATATGTTAACCACTTAATTAAGTTGTTTCCCATCAGAGCCAAAAAATTCATACACAAACCCATTTCCTCCCAAACATATACACATTTCATACTATATAAGCAACAATTCCTTCCAATGATATTTATAAAACCCCTTGTTACTTTGCTCAACATTTCATTAAACACACATAAAATCAATTCAAACTCTTCTTTCTTTTCTCAGGTCTATCAAGTGCTCAATATACTGAGAAAAAATGTATTTATTTTATTTATTTATTTTTATATTTATTGACATTTGTTAATCAAGTTAGTCCGACTGGACAAGGCCCTTTTACAGCGGTGACCTGAGGAGAAGAGCTCCAAATGCACAGTACAATAAACGTTATATAACATAGACAATTGATTATAAGAGAAACACTAGCATATGAGAACTAACAGTAAATAACTTGGCCACTTGTTTCAGGTGAACAAAATATATATAAAATAAAACAATATATACACAATCTAGCAAAGGGTAAAGAGAGGCATATAAGATAAGTATTTAGAGTCTATACAAGTTGAGAACCCCAGGTAGGAAGTCAATTAAGAGAACCTCTGTAGTAAAAGCAAAGAGGACTGCAGCCAATTAGTAGAGGAAGATATCTTATGTTGGGTCATTACAAGAACATGACCATGATTTACGGAGGTAATATTTTATTGATGTTTTAAAGGTGTTAAGGTTAGTGATGCACCTGACATTATGAGGTAGTTTGTTCCAAACATTTGCTATGGAATAGCTGTAGAGTATTTTTTTTTGGGGGGCTTATAGACTTGCAGTAGGTTCTGTTGAGAGCTGAGGAGAGAGCGATTGGGATTATAAGGCTGGATGAGAGTAGAGAGAGAGGGATAAGAAGATGGTTCATGTCAGACTAAATGAGCAATTAGAAGCTGAGGTAATAGGATCTGGTGATGAAATACTAGCCACTGCAGACTTTTTAGGGCCAGGCAGTGATGAGTGCAGTACCATTGGTTAGAAGCAAATCGATCAGTTTTATTGTAGCTGAGTTCAAGTTTAGTAAGAAGATTAGATTGGAGGTGTGTGAGAACAGAGGCTGCATAGAGAAGTGCGGAGAGTAAGAAAGCTTGTGCAAGGGAGAGCCGGGAGGCATTTGTGAGGTATTTATTATGTCTGTATAGCAGGCTGAGTTTTTGATGGGTCTTTTTAATGCACTGCTGAGTATGATGATTGAACTATAGATGGTCTTCGATAATAACACCTAAACTTTTAGTACAGGGTTCAGTAGAGATGATAGTATTGTTCAGGGAGGAGACAGAAAAGGAAGTTTTGTGATAATGGAGGGTGGAAGGGAGAAATAGGAGAAGTTTAGTTTTCTTTGAATTCATTAGTAAGTGGTTAAAGGTAAGCCATCTTTCAAAAGAGTGGAGGAAATCTTGAGTGAGGGTATGAAGGTAAGAGATGTTGTCAGAGCAGGAGATGATTGTGGAATCATCAGCATATTGAATAATGGTAGAGAGTGGACAAGAAGTGTAGAGGTCATTAATGAAGATGTTAAAAAGTAGGGGACCAAGTATGGAGCCTTGGGGCACCCCAGTTTGTACAGGTAGAAAGGGAGAGAAATTAGATTGCCATTTCACAGCCTGGAATCTATTAGACAGGTAGTTAGAGAGCCAAGAACTTGCAGAGTTTGAGAGGTTAAGTGAAGCAAGTTTGGATAGTAGAAGTGTATGACAAATAGTATCAAAGGCTTTGGATAGATCAAGAAACAAGCAGGAAACTAGCTGACTGTTATCACGTGATTTTGAAATAGTATTTATGAAGGATGTCAGAGTGGTAGCAGCACTGTGCTTTGGGTGAACACCATGTTGTGTGAGGGTAAGGAGATTTTCTTGGAGAAGGTGGTTAAGGAGCTGTTTGTGAATGCATTTTTCAAGAATGTTTCCTTCATTAGTTCTCCTCAAATCATTAACTCCTGCCACCCCAACCACCACATATCTCTTCTCAAACAGAAAGATCTTTTTCAAAGCAATAACAATGTCATACATTCTGCACTCTCCTAAACAGCAGACCTTTATACTCTCATTTTATTCATAGCAATAAGTTCTTAATATTCATTAACATGGAGGCCCCAAGCACTGGAACATGCTTCTTCTTGCCATCGATATTAACTACGTCTGAATCACTGCACGCTCCTGCAGAAGACGTAATAGAAAATCCCATTGCTCTTCTTTTTACTTAGTCATCCTTTAAATCGTCCACTGCATCACATCCAATATCATCACTTGCAAACCGTCCTTTTATACCTCTAGAATTAATAAAGTCGTCAGTGTTAACAGAATATTGTTCTTACTCTTCTTACTAACTACAACCCCCACACCATCACCCACAAATGCATTTTAATACCACCAAATGTAGTAAATTTCTCAGAACCTATCCTACCCTGGATTTCACTTAGCCTGTTCATAAAAACGGACTCCGTTTTATCAACAGTAGAGACCACTGGCTGAGTACACAAATTAAACTCACAAACCTGATCCCCAACAACATTTAATAAACACTTGCACACACTCATGCAATCAGAAGTTTGTATTTCCGTGTTCTTCAGAATCTTAACAATAGGAAAAAAGTGATTTAAAGCAAATTCCTCCTCAGTATGACATTCTACACTTTCAGTAGAAAACCTCTTTTCTACAAGTTACACACTTTTTACAAATACTCATATGCATATCCCATTCTAGAACAGTATGATCCAACATTAATAAGTTTGAACACCAATGGAAAAGCCATGGTAGAATAAACCCAATAAATAAAATGTATCCATTTCATCCATTTTATAAAGAAAGCCCAATAGTTGAACTTTACCACTATCCAAAATTGCTTATGCTTACCACGCAAAGACACTAAACAGATCAACATGTGGCACTTCTGCTCGTGAGAATGGAGTTAAAGTAATGTCAAAAAGTCCTGTAATAGGATGGTATCTCACAATACCTGCCCCAGACATATACAGCACAGATTTTAAAGAATCCCTATCCCTTATAAGGACTTGAGGGATTCAAAATGTAAACATTCACAGCCTTAGGCTAAAAATAAAAGAAAAACAACTCCACAACTGCTCAAGACCCACAGCCTCTGCAATACTCATTGCATTGTTATATTTTGTTCCATAATTTCCTGATATAACTGAAGAAAGATTTGTAGTTTCCTTTTGTGTCTAATGAGCTTAACCATGTATGGCACTTTGCATATTGTAAGAGTGCTCTTCATTTCCATGATGGCATGCTTCAATGTGGTTGTGAGATAGGTGAATGTTTTTTTTTTTTACTTTTCATTGTTCCTCTTGTTTTGTTGAACAGTTGATATGTGATTTCCATCAGACATTTTCCACAATTTACTATTATATTTAGGGTGGAAGGGTACTGACTTTTGTATGTAGCCATTTATGTGCTGGCAAAAGTCAGGGATGAAATTGGCAGCCCTCTGAGCAGGGTTCATTTGCAGGGGATTGTTGGGAATTTTGCATACATCTTCTATAGGCTGAAGTAAGTTTGCCAGGTTTGCCTTGGAAAAGTTGCTAGTGATGGTCTCATATGGTGGTGGGGTGGCACCACTAGGCCTGAGAGAGAAGGTGACTGACTGTTGGTTAGATTTAACCAGTGATGAGGAGATGTAGACTGGGGAACAGGCAAGAACTAGGTTGGTAATGGTAATGGATATTAGAGTTATTAGTAGGTAGCTTTACACTGCGGTGGTGGTGTTGCGGTAGCATTTTCGCCTCACAGTAAGACGTTGCCCCGTTCGATTCTCAGTTAGAGCGTCTTCTGTGTGGCGACATGCATGAATGGGCTTTCCTTCGTTGAAGGTTGTGCGTCAGGCCCAGTAAGTTGGCACGTAAAAATTTACTGCCAATCATTAGTAGACTGGAGTTCCACTGTGGCGACCCCTGACCGCCGAAAAAAGCCGAAAGACACAACAACAACAAGTAGGTAGCTTTACAATTTTCTCCATAGCATTGGCATTAACAAGACTTAGAAATCATTGAGCATATCCATTTTTAGAAGTGTAAGTGCAGCAGTCAGTGCTTGTGCAATTGAAGCCACCTAGCAAGAATGTATTAAGTTTGATATTTAATTCCTCACTTGTGTTACAGTAATTTCCATAATCTTTTAAGGACAATCATGGGGGTCTTATCCAAGAATATAATAGTTGCATTTATTAGAGTGATGTGGCTCTCCAGGAGCTCCAAGTTAAGGTAATTAATAATTTGATGTAAGATGAGGATGATTTTGACAAACACAGGTACCCCCAAACTTAACACATACACACACACACACACACACACACACACACACACACACACATAAAATCGTATGCAATTGCCTGAAGGTGTGATAGATGCTAAACCGTAGTTTCAAGGGAGTGCTTTCATTCAGTAACTATACAAATAGAAATATGTTCAACTTACAGAAGGTCATCAAGTTTTGACATCTTTTTGTTTAAACTCATAGCATTGATTTCAAATAAGTTTGTTTTGTATCAATTTTACATATATACTCTTTATTTCAGGAAATAGTATTTATTTTATAAGTATTGTTATATAAATTAATAAGATGATTTCATTAGCATGTAATATTGATGTACGTTTTTGAATAAAATAGTTTTTTAAGCTAGGGCACAATGCAATATTATATACTATATATGTATTTAAAAATATGAATTTGAGTATTAATTCTACTATGACATCATTTTCTTTTTGTGTAGGGGCGGGTTTTACAAATGTTATTTATGTAGGCCATTTGTGGCATAGCACATTTTTGTTTCGGTCTGATGAAGTTTATTTTATAAACGAAAAACACTTCACCTTACTTTATTAAATAAGAGTTTTGCCTGCAATATTGTCATTTTTATTTGTGGTTTTAACAGTTTGTCTTTGTTGTTTTTTCTTTGATGAATGCAACAGGCAACATTCTTAATTCAAACATCTATACAAATGTATCTAAACTCAGAATTCTAAAGAAATAATTTTATACTCAGAATTCTAGACACACAAATCTATAGATACAATTCTACTGTGAGAAAAATAAATACTGAGTTCTGTGGAAAAATTATAACCACTGAATTCTACAGATATAATTCTAACAGGATGCTAAATATGGACTGCAGATATAATTGCCAATTTAGGATTCTACAGATAGAAATCTATTTACAGCATTCTCATCACTGAGTTCTACAGCTAGAAAACTTCAAATAAAATACTATAAATGGAGTCCGGAACACAAAACTCTAGAAACTGAATTCTCGTGACAGAATTTTCTAGTCATTTTCCTAACAAAATACTACTAGTTCAAAATAAATGCACATTTACATGTAGAATTATGCATTTCAAAGATAGAATCCACAGATAGAATATTGATTATAGAATGCAACATATTCTGTTCTTCAATAAGAATTCCAAACTCAAACATATAGTAATTGGTTTGGAGGATGGCCTAATGGTTAAGGTGTTTGCCTTACAAACACAAGGTGCAGGGTTTGAGTCTCACAAGGGGTAATTGGCTAAACTTAAAATGGCTCACAAGGGCAGTTAGCCTAGTACTCACCTATGAACATATAAATTAATTACAATCACATAATTGTACAGACTGGATTCTCAGCATGGAATTATAATTTCAGAACTCTAATCACAAAATCCTATTGGTAGAATTCTAATTATAGAATTTGACAGGAAGAATTCTATAGGAGTAAGTCTAAGCATAGCATTCTACAGAAAGTTGCCTAATATTGAATACTACAGAAAGAATTCTGCATGTTTAAGACCATACACAGAAGTATGTGCATAGATTTTTAAACGGGGAATTTTACATATGTAATTCTAAACACAGAATTCTACAGCTAGAAATCTAAATGGAAGCAAAAAAAACCTGCATATAATATTTTATATAGGGAAGTTTAAGCACAGTCCTGAAATAGTATTCTGAAAACTGAGTGCTATACACAAAATTCTATGGAAAAAGTTCTGTAAATAGATTTCTAAGCCCAGAATTCCATGGACAAATTTCTAAATGCATAATTAAGTAGATAAAATTCTAAACACAATATTCTGCAGACTAAATTCTAAATATAGCATTCTGTAGATAAAATTATAATCAAATAACTCTAAACAGAGAATTCTACAAATAGAATTCACAACATAGAATTCTGCACATACCATGATGTGTATAAAGTTTTAAGCACATTATTCTATAAAAAAATAAGGTGAAGATGAGTAACTGCTTCAATTAGTTCCAAGTATAAAACTCCAAAACTCCAAAATAAGGCTCCAAGCAAATAGCGTAGTAACTTTATTAAACGCTTTCGTCGAATGACTTCATCAGAAAACTCATACAAGATGATAAAACTCAATAAATACTCAAAGACAATTATTCCATTAACCAATCATTCAATAACACAATTAAAACTAATTCAATGGCGTAATTATTTTAAAAAGCAATTTTATGTCTAAGTAAAAAAATTTGTAGCAGCATTTTTCTTAATACATAATCTACGGTCCTGCAGAAAACATTTAATATTAATTGCATCGTTTAATCCTGGGGGTTTGTCTGCCCTTAGTTTGATTTGCCACAGGGCCTCTCTTTGTTCAATATAATTTTTAAAATTACCACCTCTTAGATCCAAATTACAAACCTCGAGGACAGAAAACAGAAATTTCTTGAAATTATGACATTCCTTGGAGTGTTTATATAAGGCATTGGTCTCGTCATGCTTTTTGATGCAATATAAATGTTCTCGAATGTGGGTCTTTAAGCTTCTGGTTGTCATTCCTATATAAAACTTAGAACAAGAAATACAGGAACCAATATACACAACCCCTTTTGTATTACAGTCAACATATTCGGGAACTTCTAATGTTTTATCAAAGCTGTCAATGGCTATATAGGGACCTACTGCTATAAATCTACACATATTACAATTATTACATTTAAACATACCTTTAGTATTATATTTGAATGCAGATGAACATGTGTTCACAGAATTCTTCCCATGATATTCAAGGGCTTTTTTAAAATTATAACTATTTCTAAAAGTAAATTTCGGTTTGACCCCCAAAACATTGCTGATGTCCAAATTACCTTGTATTATTTTCCAATTGTTTTCTATTAGACATCTAATATCGGGGCTGTTCATGCTCAAGTCTAATGAGCATACCAACTCATTGTCTCCTAAATCATTACCGTTCTTTTTGTTTAAAAAGGTGACGTCCTTGAAGTCAACCATATTTAAAATTGCTTGAAACTGTGTCATTCTTTTGTTCCTGATCTCATGCAAGATATTATTCAATAATGATTCGTCGTAGCCCCTATCAATAAAAAGCTTAATAATAAATTCAAATTCCAAAATAAGGTCACATTCTCTAGAGGTCATCCGACAAGCCCTAACTAGTTGTCCTTTTGGGATGTTTCTAATGGTATGTTTACAATGCCCACTTCTATAATGAAGATAGCTATTTGTAAAAGTACTTTTTCGATATATACGACTGTGGAACCTATGTTCAGTCATGTCCCACCACAGCTGTATATCTAAAAAATTAACCATTAGACCACTGTCACCAATGGTGAATTTCAAAAAATCAACTGTGGAATTTAGTTCAGAAACAAAGGAGTGTACTGTGTCATTATTCCCCTCCAGAATAAAAATCAAGTCGTCCATAAAACGACAATAAAATGAAATATGAAAACTGTTTCTTAATTTGTCCAGATGTACTCTTTCCCACCAGGTCATAACTAAATTAGCATATGCCGGTGCTGTAGGGGAACCCATTGCCACCCCTCGTTTTTGTCTAAAAAAAGTTTCACCAAATAGAAAAAAGTTATTATATAATACAATATCAAGTAGTCTACAAATTATTGATACACTGTTGGCCCCATAATAACCACATTGGGTTAATAATGTTCTAACAGCTTCAACTCCATCTTCGTGAGGAATGCTGGTAAAAAGAGATACCACATCTAAAGTTAAAATAATAAATCTGTCAGAGTCAAAAACTAAAGTGTCAATATATTCCTTGACTTTAACTAAAAAGTGCCAAGAATCTTTAACAAAGGATTCCTGGATAGAAACTAATGGACCTAAAGTGGCATCCAATAAAAGGGAAATACCCTCTGTAATAGAGTGAGGTGAAGAGACTATAGGTCTAAAGGGCGGACTCGTAATGTTTTTGTGTATTTTGGGGATCCCAAATAGGACCCCAATCTTAGGATGTTCATTAACACAAAAATTTGGATCTAAGAGGTGGTAATTTTAAAAATTATATTGAACAAAGAGAGGCCCTGTGGCAAATCAAACTAAGGGCAGACAAACCCCCAGGATTAAATGATGCAATTAATATTAAATGTTTTCTGCAGGACCGTAGATTATGTATTAAGAAAGATGCTGCTACAAATTTTTTTACTTAGACATAAAATTGCTTTTTAAAATAATTACGCCATTGAATTAGTTTTAATTGTGTTATTGAATGATTGGTTAATGGAATAATTGTCTTTGTTTGAGTATTTATTGAGTTTTATCATCTTGTATGAGTTTTCTGATGAAGTCATTCGACGAAAGCATTTAATAAAGTTACTACGCTATTTGCTTGGAGCCTTATTTTGGAGTTTTGGAGTTTTATACTTGGAACTAATTGAAGCAGTTACTCATCTTCACCTTATTTTTTTGTTGGTCGAATTGGTGGTTTGTGTTTTATTTGGTACGTTTTATTCCACCATGGCTGAAGATGGAGACGAACCTTTGTTAAATCTATCTATTCATCCGACCCCAGGTGCAACTAAAGAGGGTCTTGAAAATGTTTTTTTATCCACTCTAATGGACATTAAAAACTCTTTGAAGTTTAAATATGGTTGACTTCAAGGACGTCACCTTTTTAAACAAAAAGAACGGTAATGATTTAGGAGACAATGAGTTGGTATGCTCATTAGACTTGAGCATGAACAGCCCCGATATTAGATGTCTAATAGAAAACAATTGGAAAATAATACAAGGTAATTTGGACATCAGCAATGTTTTGGGGGTCAAACCGAAATTTACTTTTAGAAATAGTTATAATTTTAAAAAAGCCCTTGAATATCATGGGAAGAATTCTGTGAACACATGTTCATCTGCATTCAAATATAATACTAAAGGTATGTTTAAATGTAATAATTGTAATATGTGTAGATTTATAGCAGTAGGTCCCTATATAGCCATTGACAGCTTTGATAAAACATTAGAAGTTCCCGAATATGTTGACTGTAATACAAAAGGGGTTGTGTATATTGGTTCCTGTATTTCTTGTTCTAAGTTTTATATAGGAATGACAACCAGAAGCTTAAAGACCCGCATTCGAGAACATTTATATTGCATCAAAAAGCATGACGAGACCAATGCCTTATATAAACACTCCAAGGAATGTCATAATTTCAAGAAATTTCTGTTTTCTGTCCTCGAGGTTTGTAATTTGGATCTAAGAGGTGGTAATTTTAAAAATTATATTGAACAAAGAGAGGCCCTGTGGCAAATCAAACTAAGGGCAGACAAACCCCCAGGATTAAACGATGCAATTAATATTAAATGTTTTCTGCAGGACCGTAGATTATGTATTAAGAAAGATGCTGCTACAAATTTTTTTACTTAGACATAAAATTGCTTTTTAAAATAATTACGCCATTGAATTAGTTTTAATTGTGTTATTGAATGATTGATTAATGGAATAATTGTCTTTGTTTGAGTATTTATTGAGTTTTATCATCTTGTATGAGTTTTCTGATGAAGTCATTCGACGAAAGCGTTTAATAAAGTTACTACGCTATTTGCTTGGAGCCTTATTTTGGAGTTTTGGAGTTTTATACTTGGAACTAATTGAAGCAGTTACTCATCTTCACCTTATTTTTTTGTTGGTCGAATTGGTGGGTTGTGTTTTATTTGGCACATTATTCTATAAATAGAATTCTAAAAACAGAACATTGTATGTAATGCTACAGATATAATTAAACACCATCTTAGAAATATAATTCTAAACGCATAATTCTAGAGATATAATTATTTCTATAGAATACTGTGCTGATAATTCTAAACGCAAAATTAAAAAATAGAATCCCAGAGACTGAATTCTAAGCATATATTCAAAATGCAAAATTATGCAAATAAAATTCTACAGGTATAGGCAGCATATGGGAAGTCCAAGACTCAATGCCACAGCTCCTCAAAGAATGAACAATTAAGTATGGTAATTAAAATTTACTATCAGTTGTGATGTTACCCTACTGGTAGACAGAAATTGAACTCTTGGCCTTCAATTGCCTGAGGTTTAATACACTGATGAGCAAAGTTCCTTCACAGGAAATCACTGTTGGTGAGTTCTGCCAACAGTGATGTCCTTCTGGGTGGAATTCTCCCCTTCTTTGAGTTAGTGCAACCATGATGTTGACATATATGTTTGGGGGTGCAGGGAGGGGCTTGCCCTTTTCCAAAAAAACACTTTAAAAAGTGTTTTTGGCCTTTTTTAGTGAATGCAGATCTGGGATTCTGATCCCTGGTGCATTCAACTTTATCCTTTCAGTGGACGTGAATTGTGAAACTCATTGTTATACAGTCAAAGCTTTTTAGTTAGTTATTTTGCAGAGGGTAAACCTCCTGTTTCTTGAATGTGAGGGGCTTCACACCCACTCCCCCACTGATTATATAGACTAACTTCAAGCTTTATGTACCTTTGAGAAGATGGCTTTTTTGAGCTTTACAATTTTGGACTTAGTGTATATTTACCAATAATCTCATTTGTTTTCTCATATTTTCAAGGATTTCACCTGTGGAATATATATTAGGAAACTATAGATGTAATGCTAGCAATGAAAATTGAAAGATACAATTCTAACCACAAGAGTTTAGAGACAGACATTAAAACTCAGAATTGTACATATTGAATTTCATGCACAGAATTCTACAGCTGGCATTCTAACCACTGAATTCTGTAGATCGAATTACAAGGATCATACATAAAGAATTTCACATATATAATTCTAAACACAGAATTCCAACTAGCAACCTACAGATATAATTATACTAACAGAATACTAGACATAGAGTTCTGTGGGTAAAATTATAAACAGAATTCTTCAGGTAGAATTCTTAATACATGATTCTGCAGATACAGTTTTACTGCAGAAGTCCTAAGCACATTTCTCCAGACAGAATTCTGAAAAGAGAATTCAGAAAAAAATATGTAGGAAAAATTCTGCACATAGAATTCTAAATGTGGAATTTTACAGACAGAATTCTAAGGAGAGAGATCTACAGACAGAATTCATAACAGAAAGTTATATACATAGTGTAAAGGCTGCTAGCCCAGCTAGCTGGAATTTTGTAAATAATTCTATTTCATTTGTGAACAGTAATATGATTTGTATGCTTAACTTACAAATGTAAGAAAACAAAGAAGTTATGTACTTACCATAATGTTCCATGTGAGTTGTTCATCTCGCCTTCATTCTTTATTCATTCAGAGCCAATCCCTCGGCTTCGAGTCAGCACATACTGCAAAGCTTGAGGATTTCAAGTAATTCAAGGCTAAGTCCCTATCCCATGATTCACCCTGAGTTACCTCAGATCCTGTTTGCTGCATAAAATAATACCATATGTCATTCTATAACTCCATAAGAAAGAGAGTATAGAAGGGTTGAGTGACCAGGAAGAATCTAGCATTTCGGTCTTCTGTAAGCCCAGATGGGGGTAGGAGGGAGGGACGTAAGAATGAAGGTGAGATGAACAACTCACATGGAACGTTATAAGTACATAACTTCTTTATGTGAAGTTGTTCTATCTCGCTGTTCATTCTTTACTGATGGGTAACATCCCAAGCACCATCTACCTCGGGTGGCTCACAGGAGTATATTTCTCAGGACCGTGGATCCAAAGGAGGCCCTTTCCCTAGAGGCCCTGTCAGCTTTGTAATGAGTGATAAAGGTATGAGATTTTGACCAAGTGGCTGCTGTGCAAATATTATCAATAGGAAGTCTGGCAGAAAAGGCGGAGGATGTAGAAACTGCACTAATTGAGTGAGCTTTAATTTTATGCTGTATTGGCAGCTGAATAAGCAAAGGTGATACAATCAGATAACCATTTAGACAGTGTTGTTTTAGCCACTGGCATACCCTTCCTGGAATCTGAAAATGAGACAAAAAGCTGGTCTGATTCCCTGAAATCTTTTGTTCTTTCTTTTGTTCTGCCCAAATAAAATCTGAGTTGTCTGTGAACATCAAGTTTGTGCAGCATATACTCTAGATTGCTGGAATGGATGGGGAAGAAAACTGGCAAATCAATAGTTTGGTTGAGATTGGTTTCAGTGCAAACTTTGGGCAAGAAAGAAGGGTTTGTTCGAAGTGAGACTCTGTCAGCATGAAAAATCAAATAAGGAGGCTTGATGGACAATGCTTGAAGCTCCGACACTCTGCGGGCAGAAGTAATAGCCACTAAAAAGATGGTTTACCATGACAAGAATTTGAGGTCACATGAAGGACCTGGTTCAAATGGCGGAAGAATTATGCGGGAAAGCATACAATTTAGATTCCATGGAGAACAGGGAGATTTCATAGGTGGTCTAATATGAAAGGTTCCTTTGACGAAGGCTTTGGATAATTTGTGTGACATAATATTCAATCCTTCAGTTCCCAGATGGAAGTTAGAAACAGCAGCAAGTTCAACATGGACTGTTGCTGCTGCAGCTCCTTTATTGAATATCATAGTTAAGAAATCTAGAATAGAGGCCATAGGGGCTTGGTAAGGATCAATATTGTTTTTAGAGCTCCATATAGAAATTTTTTTCCATTTGCTAAGGTACAGCTTCCTCGTAGAGGATTTATGAGAGGATAAGAGAATTTGCTTCATCTCATTGGAAAGGTTGTGGAACCTGGCTATGATGAGAATTGGAGCAGCCAAGCTGTCAGCTTCAGGGACTGCAGAGAGGGATGAAGTTCCCCTGACGAGTACGTCAGAAGGTCAGGAACTGGGTCCAGAATCCAGGGGTCCTCCAAAAGATGAAGTCGAAGGAAGGGGAACCAAATCTGACAAGGCCAGTGAGGGGCTATAAGAATGATGGTCCTTCCCAGGGCTTTTGCTTTCTCTAGTACCTTGGGTATCAACGGGATTGGTGGGAATGCATAGAGGAGACCCTGGGACCAATCATGAATGAGTGTGTCCCTTGGGGCTTCTCCCAGAGGGGGAATCAGGGCAAAGTAGCTTCTGCATTTCATGTTCATGTGACTGGCAAAAAGGTCACAACAAGGCTGGCCCCACCTGTGGAATATCCTGTCCACTATTTCTGTCTGGAGGGACCACTTGTGGGGCAAAAAAATTGCTCTGCTCAGTTTGTCTGCTATCATGTTGGATTTCCCAGGGATGTGCGTTGCTAACAGAAAGCACTGGGTGGAAATACTCTGAGGGTCTCAAGACAAAGGGTGTATGATCTGGTTCCTCCTTGTTTGTTCAAATACCAGACCACTGACATGTTGTCCATCTGAATCGCTATTGTACCCAGCGAAAGAGTGTCCTGGAAGTACTGCAATGCCAAAAGTACTGCTTTCATCTCTAGGACATTGATATGCAGATGAGTCTCTTGATCGGTCTATGTGCCTTGAGCTCTTTCCCTGAAAATGCCCCCCCACCCTATCGGGGAAGCATCCGTGGTCACTGTGGCCACTGGAGGGGGTAACACATATGGACGTCCTATTGTAACATGAAGTGAAGTCAACCACCACTGAAGACCCTTTTTGCAGGAATTTGTGATCATTATCAGGTGAGACATGGGGAGTTCTTGGTAAGACCATTGAGTGAACAACAGCCATTGCAGTATCCGCATGTGCATAGGACCCAGTGGAATGGCCAGAATTGCTGCTGCCATCATTCCTAACAATTTCAGAACCTCTGATGCTGGTGCTTTGTTTTTGTATATTAGCATGCAGACATGCTGACATAGAAGAAAGATTCTTTCTACTGGAAGCCTTAGCATGGTTTATTGCAATGCCCAGCTGATTGCAGAGTGACAGAGTGGACTCTCTAGCTTGAATATTTTGAAGCCTGGTGGTGGTGGTAAGGAGCCAATCATCTAAGTACGGAAACACCTGGAATCCTGAACATCTCAGGTAAGCCGTGACCACTGCCATGCATTTGATGAACACTCTGGGGGCTGTAGTGAGACCAAAGGGCAGGGCTCGAAACTGGTAATGATTGGCTCCCAGTCAGAAGTGCAGATGATCCCTGGATGGCCTGGCCATTTTTATGTGGTAGTACGCATCCTGGAGATCTGTCAAGCACATCCAATTGTCTCTCCCTAAGAAAGGAAGTATCGACTGAAGTATGACCATCTGAAACTTCTCTTTCTTTACAGATTTGTTTAGTCTGCTGAGGTCCAATATAGGTCTCCAGTCCCCTCTCTTTTTTGGAACTAAAAAGAATCTTGAGTAAGTTCCGGATCCTGTCTGGTCTGCTGGGACTGGTTGGATGACTCATTTTCTTAGCAACGTTTTGACCTCTACTGTTGCTTTTTCCCTGTAACTGGGTGGAACGTCTGGGATTTTCAATGTCGGTGGAGGTGGTGTGGCGAATGGAATGAAGTATCCTGTGGAAATGATACTTTGTACCCAGTTGTTGTTTGTTATTTTGAGCCAGGTGTCTGGGTACAAAGATAAGTGACCCCTGACTGCCTCCAGAGCAGGACAGTCGGGCCTCCTTTCAGGAGTGCTGGTAGGGCTTCCCAAAGAAATGATCTCTGTCACCCTGGTTTTGTGGACCCATTCTGCTACGAGGGCAGCATCTTCCATTATTGCCCCCTCCTCTGCCCCTGGAGGGGGGTTTGCCACATGTGCCCCGAAAGGCTCCTTGGGCTTTTCAGAACCACATTCTCCCTCCCCTTTGACCCTTGGGGTAGGGTCTGGTAAGGGTGGAAAAATGGACTCCAAAGGCAGACAGAGTCCTTCTCTCCTGCTCACACCTGGTTAAAGCTTCCTTAACTTTGGGCCTGAAAAGGGATGAGCCATCAAAAGGGGTATTCACAAAGGATGACTTGAAGGGCTCCGCAAAGGAACACAAGCACATCCAGGGGTGTCTCCTAAGAGCAACTCCTGTACCTGCTGCCCTACTCGTTCCATTAGCCACATATGAAATGAGGTGCATGGACACGTTCACTATGGAATTGAGGGTAGCAAGCTGGGAGGCAAACTTGTCTGTAGTTCCTGCAGCTGCTGTACCCTGAAGAGTATCTCCCAGCTCTTTAAGGAGATCTCTTTGCAGTCTGGTAAAAATGGGTTAAATAGTTAAGTGAACGAAGAGCAAAACTTGCTGAACTAAACATGCACTTCCCATAATCTATTCATGATCCTGGAGTCTCTATTAGGAGGATGGACGGATGAGGAAGTTTCATACATTTCCATTTCAGTGGTTGCCACCACCACCATGGCATCAACTAGCACACTTTTGGTCAAGAAGGATTTATCTAGGGGGGCAGATATGAATTTATTAGGCCTCCTAGGGACAGGCTCCATGGTATCCAGAGACTCCCACACCCTTCGTGAGACCAGCTGCATAAGCTCATCAAAGGGCGAAGACACCCAAGAGGTGGAGGGCTGAGACCTGAAAGCCTTCAGGAGGACCGACTCATCCTTAGTAGGGTTGGTGGACTGCCAGTCACCCCTCTGCCTAAGGATTTCCAGTATCTCAGGAAATTAGATGTCCTCAGAGGGGGACCGTGGGGACCCTTCTGATTCATCCAAGTCAGTATTAGATGTTAATGACTCCTGAGGGGAGTCCAAATGTTTTCTGTTACACACACTCTTCCTGGGAACCTCATCAGTGGGAGCTTCTGGAGAGGTCTCAGAAGAGCATGGGCCACCCAATGGGGCTTCTTGACACTGTGGGTGTCTGCGCTTAGCAAGGATCTGTGAGGCAGAAGCAGACACAGGTGCTTTAGGGAATGAAGAAGCCAGACCTGAAGTTGAGGATGTCTTGGGAGACATGACTCTCCTTATAACTTCGTAGTCCCCTCTGCTCTGATGCAAAAGGACCAATGGATTTGAGGAAACTGTCAATACCCACAGCACTGGGACAGTGGGCTCTGAGCCTGAGGTAAGAGCCAAGCTCATCCAAGCCGAAGCCCCGAGAGGCAAAGTCGGAACTAACAAGTCAGTTTGACTATTCTCCCTGAACCCGACCAGAGAGTGTCGGCTCCTAGAGTCCTCGATCAGCACCGAGGACATCAGAGTGAACGGAGCCAAAGACTCTGGAGCAGGCTTCAGCTCCAAAGGCTCCACAATCAGTGGGTCTGACTCCTCCAGCTCCGAAGGACCGGTATGGCTCAGAGGAGGAAGATATATAGCTGGCATAAAGGTCTTCAGCTCTGATGCTGCCTGGGTCAGAGCTGATAACAATTTGGCAAAGGCTGGTGCCTGTAAAAGCTTCTGCACCACCCCGATCCACATCCAAATCAGACAGGCTAACAGAAAATGGAGATGAGCAGACTGATGGTACCGACTGGAGTAGAAGTGATTTAGGAATTTTGGATGCCGGTTCCAAGAGCAGGGACCAGCTCCAAAAGGAGAAGACAGACTGCTCCGAGACCTGTGGAGTCGATGTCTCAGACTCTCTAGATTTTTTTGATTTTTTTTTTTTATTCTTTTGATTCCCCAGAAATCTTGGAGGACTTACTAGATCCATCCTGGTCACCCAAAGACTCCTGGAAAGAAGGTTTCAACAAACCCCTGTCAATAAGCTTCCTTTTTTTCTCTTGGAGGACTCTAGAGGAAAAGGAATGACTTATAGAACATGTTTCCTGTAAGTGCAAGGCAGCCAAGCTGTAGACACAATTCACATGTCCATCAGTAACTGACATCTTTTGCCCACATTTAGGGGATTTTTAAAACCCTGACTGAGGGTGTTTGTCCTTGTCATCAGCCCTGACAGAAGTGGACACACCCAACAACAGCAAGTATAAATTAGCCTTCTAATAAAAAACAGGCTAACTATTAGCACACACACCGTTCATCATGTTTCGAGTCCCTTAGGACCACCTGGTTCAAGTTAATGACTGGTCTCAAAAACCTCTCAACATAAAGTGAAAGCGGCTCTGTAACCCACCCCCCACCTGCCATGATAGGTCTCATTGGTGGGTCAGTCGGATGTTTATGTATCTTCGGCAACCCCTGTATGAGTGGTATCAGGGGAATGGCCACTTTTAAATAAGTAAATACTTCCTCGGTGATGAGATGAGCAGAAAAGACATCAAATAGGCTGTTAGACACAGATGAAATAATCCTGTGTACGTCATCAATGGTGATCCTATCATAAAAACTACGATGACCAAGCATTAAAGTCATAGATTGGCAATAATGAAACAGTTTTTATTAGACCTTTATGAATGCACTAAAGGTGCCCTTGACATTGAAGATGTTATTTTTGTAACTTTTGATGTACCGTCTTTGTTTACCATGATCCCTAATGAACTAGGGATTCAGTATGTCCATGAATACCTCCAGCTTCATAGTGATTTTACCTCGGTACAGGTGGATTTAATCTGTTTCTTTCTAGAGGCAGTTCTTGAGAATAATGTTTTCACCTTTGAGGGTGATATGTACATACAGAAACATGGTGTAGCTATGGGCACTTCATGTGCCAATAGCTATGCCAATATGTTCCTTGCGCACTGGGAGAACACTATTTGTTTGCTAGAGAGGAATATAGAGAGCATATCATATTTTATCTGCATTTTGTCGATGATTTGTTTTTACTATGGAGAGGTACGTTGGAAGGTTTAGAAGGATTCCATCAGATGATGAACGGTTTGACCAGCTGTTTGAAGTTCACTATCAACTGGTCATATACACGTATTGAATTCCTAGACCTCTTCATAGAGAAATTACAGAATCACACCATTAATACTGGTGGTTATCGTAAAACATGTCATAGGAATGCTTTTTTGTTCAGGTCCAGTATGCATCCAGGCTACATTTTTTGGAATTTAATTAAGGCACAAGGGATGAGGGCTTCCAGATTGTATCCTACTCTGGATGGTTTTCTGGAAGAGATGGATAATTTAGAAAATAAGTTGTTAGCAAGGGGGTATGGACTTGATGAGATCAGTCAACAATGGGATTACCTGGATCAGTTAAGGACTACCACAGCAAGACCTTGTTTTGGGCCCCCAGTTGAGACTTGTGTGTGTAATGGCAACACATCTGATTTAGGTACAGGTGACACCAGGATTCCTCTTTTTTACACAAGCGACCATAGAGATATTACCAACTTGTTTGCACAGCACTGGGTCATCTTACAGGTTGATGAGGGTATTGGTAAGATTGTTGGTGATAAACCTAGGTTTCTGTTCAAGAATAGAAAAAACTTGAAGCAGTTACTCTGTTATAATAAAGGACCAAGTACAATAGGCTTTGTTCCAGCTCTTACTACACCATGTGGCAATTGTAATTTTTGTTCCTTTATTAACACTTCTAGTTCGTTTCATCATCCTGACCTCTGTAGAGAATTTACCTTCCATGCCCATGCAAATTGCATGACATCTCATGTGGTCTATTTAAGAGAGTGCATCAACTGTAACTTCTTTTACATAGGTAAGACCAATAGGGTGTTGCGTGATAGGATGAGAGAACATGATTATCACATTAAGAAGGGGTCAGTACATAATGCACTTTCGAAACATGTTATGGACACTGGGGAGACCCATAGTTTCAACTTTAGGTTCATTGAGACCACCTTCCCTAGTGTTAGGGAAGGTGATATTGTTACCCATACAGAACACAGGCAGACCTACTGGATCATCATGCTTCGTGCAGATAAAATGTAATAGCAATTTAAAGTTGTTTAAGAATAGTTATGATTTTTGTACAAAGATATATTCAATTATTTAATTATTTTGTAATGATTATTTATTAAACAGGAGTGTGTTTTTATGGAATCGTAAGGTATGATGCCAGCAATCACATGTTTTAAATGAAGTGAAACGATTTGTTGCTTTAATTTAAAGTTTGGCACCAATATATATTTATTAATGAAGATGGACAAGTCTTAAATGTTTTCTGTTCCAATAAGAAAAAGTAAGGAATGAAAGTACTAATAAATGGTTGTTTTGCTGGTTTCTTGAATACTGGTTTTAAGTGCTGGTGTCTGCCAGGTTTTTGGATTTATTGGAGTAATTACACAAATATTTAATATTAGAATTGTCATAAATAAATAATCAATATATTATGTATTAGATTTCAGAGTTACAGTCAATTGAAATTTCTCTCATATATTCTTTTAAAGACAAAAATAACAAATAACCTAAAAAATAACTATTTACAATGTGTATAAAGTGAATTGGGCTTTCTAACTGAGCATGTTAAAATTATAAAATAAACTAAAATAAAATTTAGAGTTCCTGATAAAAGTATATAAACTAATTAATAAACTGATAAATTAAGATGAAATATATATTTTACTTATCAAATACAATCTAACTAGATTTTTATTAATGGTTTAATTAAAGTGTCTAATATGTTGGACCAAATTTAAACATTTGCATGAGTTTGACAGTTCCCAGATACAGGAATATTCACTTTCTCTGGACATTCTGTGATCTGAGTTAGTATATATAATTAGCAGGGAGTGTGGGGGCACAACCCCCACCATGGGGGTGCAGGAGAGCTTGCCCCCTACAGAAAATTAGCTGTTGGTTTAGCCTGCTGTGGAGTAATGCGCAAAGTATGCCCAGTATGTGTCAATGTGCTTTGTTTTGACATTTTTATTCTGGATGCTGATGTTGTCCTAGTTCAATCTATTATAATGTGTGTGTGTGTGTGTGTGTGTGTGTGTGTGTGTGTGTGTGTGTGTGTGTGTGTGTGTGTGTGTGTGTGTGTAAATATATATACAATAACTTTGTCGATCACACTTCGTGCAATTGAAATTTGTGTGAAATTGCCTTTAGCTGAACTGAAATTACGAATGCCACAATGTTGAACCTTACAACAGCGAGCATCTGCTGTTGTAAGGTTCGACAGTGTGGTGCAGATTGCACTATAGTAGGGTTCAGGAAATATACCCTTTCCCTCACTGTAGGGGTGAGCAGAAGTGCAGCATTGCAATAAAGTCGACATTTTCAAAATTTCGACTTTACTAAAATGCTGCCTTCGACATTTTTTGTGTTCGGTGTTGAGATTTCCGAACATCTGATTCAGACATCTTAACACTCGAACAGATTAGATTTGAGTATGTGATTGTACACACACACACACACACACACACACACACACACACATATATATATATATATATATATATATTTATATTATTGGCAGTTGATTACTGCATAAGTCCAACTGGTAAGTAGCTATTTTCAGCAGAGAACCGGGGTGAAAAGCTCCAAAGTATTACAAAAACAATTTCACAACAATAATTTTACAATCTTCAAATATAATACAAAACATCTACATTTAAATAATGATACCAAATTGTACATAATGTGAAAACATTGGGTAAGAGTAATTTCAACTTAGATTACAATGATTTAGTAGTTGGAGAAATTTTAGCCAGTTTCTAGAGAAATGAAAGGCAAGTTACTATAATACAAAAAAGGAATTACAATATGATGTGAGAGAAAAAAAAGGGTTGTGGTATAATTTAGAAGTAGAGCTAGGGGAGAAAAAATGATTGAAAACTTGAGTGAAGTTAGGAAGTAGGGGAAGAATGGAGAGTAAAGGAGTAATAAGCTATGAATAGGTACTTGTTTATAGTTGATGGGGTAGTGATAACTAATTTTGGCTTTCTAGGGCTATACAGTAGTGGATTCTTAAAGGGGTATTTGCTACAAATTTCGCTACTTTATTATAGCATTGTTCAAGTTCTGATTTTTGTGATGCCTGGAGATTAGTAAGGATGGTAGCACTGTAAAATAATAAGGATAGGAAGTAAGTAGTGGAAAGTTTAGTTTAAGATGCATTGGTGAGAGAGTTTTTGCTCTGTAAAGCATCCCTTGTTTTTTTATGTAGTTTTGTATATGCAGGTCAAATTTAAGATCATCATCCACTATCATCTCTAACAGTTTGCTATGAGAAGTGACCTTAATGGTTATATTATTAAGAGAAAGGATTGAAAATGTTGCTTTTTCATGAGAGAGCGAGAATTTTTTGGGAAAAGCTGTTTGTTTTTTTTGGGGGGTGGGGGTTAAACACCGGTTGTGAGTTGCAAAGTCATGTTTCAGTGGCTGTTAAAGCTTCTTGAGTAATTTTTATGAGATGTGCATATGTAGTCATCTGTGTATTGTTTTAGGGAGGTCTATGTGGAGGGTGTTAGTGAGAATGTTAAAAAAGAGGGGACCAAGGATAGAGCGTTGTGGTATACCAGCAGTGACTGGGTGATATGGAGAGCAATTTTACTGACTGATACCTATTGGACAAGTAGCTTTTGAACCGTGAAGAGTGGGCTGAGACAGACATAGTCTGGGCATTTGAAGTACAGGTTTGCTGTGACAAACTGTATTAAAGGCTATAGACAAGTCTAGAAATAAAGAGGAAACTAGTTTGTTGTAATCTCTAGCTTTATTGACAGTATCACTGAAGGTTAAAAGTGCAATGTTAGTACTATAGGAGGGAAAGAATTTGTGTTGTGTGGCTGATAGCAGTTTCTCCTGCAAGAAACAGTTTAGCAGTTGTTTTTCAGTGTATTTTTCAAATATTTTGGAGGAGGGATACGACTGCTATAGGTCTAAAGTTAATAATGTCTGTTACATTTCCTCCTTTGTGTAGAGGGATAAGGTGTAATTTTTTTCCCAGAGAGAGAGACAGAATGTAGGATTCCTGGACTGACCTATTTATAAGGATTGAGACAGGGATAGACAATGCTGTTGGCTATTATTTTAAGGTACTCACTTTGGAAGGTCATCAGCTGAAGTAGAACATGGACTGAGTTTGTTTAAGAGCAGTTTTGTATAGGTTGTGGGCACAGGTTTGAAGGGGATAGTGGATGTGGTGATATGTGGCTGTTGACCAGGTTGGAATTAGACTTTGGGGAATCCTTGGTGTGATGCCCCACCACTGGCCCAGTATTCAAGGAGCCTCAATCCTCACCACTGGCAACAATGGGAGGATGTACACACTGGGAGGATGACAAGTACATACACAGTAAAGTGCAATTTCCCTTAAGAGCACACAAATCACAGTCAGTCTGGGCTGGTTTCTCCCTCCTTCTCCAGATCCTCAATAAGACTCCCCACTGGCACAACTATAGAGTTGACATCTCAGCTGAATGGATAAGCCAAGACCTCAGCACCCTCTCTGTCCAACCAGTGCTTCATGTCCCTGCCCAAGTAGCTGACACCCACACTCTTTCAGATTTGATTTATACATAAACACACACACAAACACACACACACACACACACACACACACACACACACACACACACACACATGGGAAAGGCTGACACAGGTTCACTAGTTATGCCCCCTTTTGCCCAGACTATAAGGTAGTTATTACTGCCACCAGCCAACTCTTTATCAGATACTTTAAGGCCCTTAACAAAGGCTATCCAATCTTACTGTGTAATGTTACTATAAACCCAAATGTTACTTTGACCAAGAGCAAGGCTATTAGGAGTGGACCCCACAGTGTCACCAAATAAATATGCAAATACTCTCAGAGCTTAAATATGTCTCACAAATATCAGACACAGTGATAGGTTTAAATATATTTAATAACAAATAAAAGAACAAGAAAATCCTCAGTAAATAATCACAGTTACATCAGAGTTCAAAATCAGAGGAAATATTTAAAACAACATTGCAGGACAGTCTCAAATAAATAAAGAAAACATCTAAGCTATAATTCACTATAATCCTGTCTGTATCTAAGAGAATTTACTGTACCAAAGTTAACTTACTTCCAGAGCAAGGCAAGTCATACGTGGTGAGTGGGTTTTCCAGCTGATGTTGTTAGGTCAAACACAAAATACAAAATGCACAGTCTGTCTCTCTCAAGAGTCCTTAAATTAATATTTCAGACATTACTGCTGGGGTAGCTAACAGCATGACATCACTTCTTGTCATCTGACTATCAGTTCCCAGGCTCACAACCACTGATTTTAGCATCTACCTGTGAAAACACACAGACCTTACATCTTTTGGCAAATGGTGGAAGTTGTAAAATAATTTACATTCCTCCACCTTTAAAGACAATGCAATAAACTTCTAGTTCTAGACATTGTTTCCTGTTGCACTGAAACTGAAAGATAACATTTCTTTTATTATGTGGTTATAAAGTAATTTAAGTTTTCAGCTATTCTTCTTAAGTTAACTTCTTGTGTTCAGTCCCCACTGTTAAAATGTATATACATCTAAACAGTTACAATAGTGTACATACATTACTACTCAGTATTTTACAAAATATCTCTTCAGCACATGTCTATATAATATGACCTACAGTTCTAATACAGTTGTATCACAAGCAATTGCATCATGCTGATATTCACAAATGACACACAACCACGTACAAATTTCCAGATAGATGCCTGGCAGTATCTCCTTCTGTCACATTTCTGTATAAATCATATTACTGTTCAAATGACATATAATTATTTACAAACTTCCAGATAGCTGGGCTGGCGGTGTCTCCTTTTGTTACACTTGGCTAGGGATGCTATACCATCTATGAAGTAAGAGTTGAATTCTGTTGCAGTTTTGAGTGGTGAGTTATTGGGAGAGTGGTTAGAGTTAAATTTTTTGGTGGGATGTAAGATTTCTTTAATGGCTGACCAGAGTTTTAGAGTTGGCTTTACTGTTGTTCTGAAAGTTGTTATAGTATATATCTTTTGCCCTCATTTATTTGCTTTTTTTTTACTATGGTTGTGGCGCATTCTGTAATTTTTCAGATAGTGTGGTATTTTATATTTTTGCCATTCTTTCCACACTTTTTCTCTATCATACATTGAAAGTTGTATTGAATTAATTTACGTCATCATCTAACTGGGATTTTTTTTTTTTTTAGGATGTTCCAGTTAATAAATGATAGGGTAGTAATGAATATTTCTGGTTGAACTTGAACAGGTTGCGTGTTGTTTTATAAACATTCTGTTTAAGTGGATGTGCGAGATGTCTGGTTGCCTAGACTGTGAGATGGTCACTGAGACCATATATATATATATATATATATATATATATATATATATATATATATATATATATATATATATTGTGATTTATATATATACTGTATGCAGTCCATACTACACTGTACATATAAAAAACCTACAATCACATACAATTTCGTCAGGCTTTCATGATGTTGCTGGAACCATGTTGGAGAACATCATGTACTGCATGATATATCCTGGCATGGAGCCTGTGACAATATTCTGAATTCTGTGCGTCAGTGTCTGAGGTACCTATATCAGGGTACCCATCATGTACATAGTCGTGTATCTTCTGATATCACAAGTGCTACATGTGTCTGCTGTCAGTCCTTTAATTATACATTTCCTGGTTGGTCATTGTCTGGTGCTGTTATTCCAGAGTAGTCTCATACATTTGGATGCATTTTCCAGATGTAGAACCTAATGCTGAAGAAATGGTCCTCAGAGCAATCATTAGGTTTTACTTTGGTTTCTTGGTGTATACTGCTGCCTTCTTTAGTGTATAACTCATACTTTGAAGGTCCATCACAGACTGACTGTACTTTGCTCATCTCTTTTGAACTGTGCAATTTAAGGCAGTATCTTTTTTGTCATATCACTGAACATTTTTTTTGCATATGCTTATGTCTGCTGCAGAAGTGCTTTGTGCCACATAGAAATATTAATAATGCTTTCCAACAAATTAAAAAGGCAAACAAAACTGGGTCTGATAGAATCAAAGAGAATGCAATATTTCTTGCCTACAAAATGAGGTAGAAGTCCTGCATTTTGCTGATCATCCTTTTATCAAAAGGACTTATCAAGTGAATTAATCAGTGGTTTGCCTTATCACTAAGTTGGATTTTAGTTGACTTGTATAACGTCAACAGTACTTCTGGAATACTGTCTTTCACTTCGCCACTGCTGTGTAACTGTTTTTAGTACATATAAATAAGTAAGTAGGGCATGTTGGGTACTGGGGGGGGGGGGGGCAAAGTCTCACACATTAAGTTTTGATGTTTAATTGTGTCTTTGCTGTTTTTTATGATTAAGATATGTTAATTACTTTTTCTAGTTCTTTCTTTCATTTTCCCGCTCTCCGTGAATTGTGTTAGCATGGTCTATATGTTATTGTTTGCATTATGTATAATGTACAGAAGGCCTAGTTTTTTGCCCCAGTTCTGGATATAGTTTATAGTGATAATGTCAGTACTTTTTGTAAGTAGTGTGTAGTTGTGGTTGAGGTTTATGCGCAGCAGAATACTTAGTTATGTTAGAATACATTTCTAAAGACAGTGTCCATAACAATCACATTGACATATTCATCACTCCTGCTCTTTGTCAAGGGCAGGGTTTGTAACATGTGCTGGGTGCTACAATTTGAGTTTTTGGTGGATGTTTACGCTACTTTGTTTATTTATGTTTCAGTAGTTGGAAGTAGTTTTTCCTGTTTGGTGTTTATGGTGTAGGCTTATATTGAAATTGCTTGAATATATTTTTAGTGTTTTCAATGGTGTTTACTTATTTTGAACTATATTTTAGATGTGTGCACTTTACATTTTTTAACTGAAGTCTGTGTCAGTGAACACTGAATAGAAAACTGGCCTTAGATTGCCTTGGTCGTTAGATAGTTTCATTACTAGAATGTCATTTGTGTGAGGTTTGAATTAAGAAGTACAGAAAAACCTGCCTGGATGTTAATAGAAACACATAGTCCCCACAGTTGAATTCCATGGGTAAGAGACACCTGAATTTGCAGAATTCCCCAAATCCTTTTTACAGACTGTAAAATTATCCTTTGGATTAGAGGTGATATTTTTGCAAATGTGCGTTTCTGTGGTGTCATAAAATCTGAGGCAAATAAATGAAGATCCAAGCAGTGCATAACCGTACTGCATAGCTCACTTACCTTTTACCTCCATTATGTAATAACTTTCACCTACACCAGTTCTAGCTTGTCTTATGAAATAATATTGCCACTACTGCACATATAAGCTCTTCTCTTAGACATAGGAAACCAGTGTTGTTATGGCTACTATCCTGCTGCAACTAATCCAAGTACCTAAAGGCTGTCACGTTTTTGTCACAATTGCTACATCTGAGTTCACATAGGTGTCGGAGCTTCTGAATACTCTGTGAATTTACTTAGACTGCAGTGTAAGATTCATTTATGAAACTGCAGTGAAATGATGTTTCTTTCTTTCTTTATTTATTTTTACTTTTGCATTATTTTGTAAGAAAAATTAGAACTGGCTTCTTTATCTGATGCATATTAAAAGAAAGCATATAAGGATAGCAGGTCAATAAAAACTAAGTTATTTCACACCCAGGTAAGTAAGACCACTGAATACGTTATATAATATAAGAGATGGGGTGGGGTAAACATGCTCAGACAAATTGCATTAATGAAAAAAAAAAAAAACAGTTGTATTAATGTAATGCTGACCAGACGGATATTTATCAATTTGTGCCTGAGTCACTGTGTGTAAACTGGGCGGGGGGATGCTAATGATTCAGCAGTCTCTACTCATTGCCATGATCAGTTAATGAGTGAGTTGCAAAGGGTCTGCAAGTGTCTGGTATCCAGGCATCTGGTCATTCCTTGTGGGCTGGTCTCTAGATGTGTGTTTTTGTAATAGCTGTTGGGGGCTTGTCTCATAGCCTAACCAAATCTGTGCTAGTTGTTTTTAAACTGTATTTTTTTTTTCAGACGGAATCCTAATGGTATGCAAATCGCTTAACTGATACAGAGCTTTGCATGAGGATTCTCAAATCAGCTGTTTGGGGCTTGTCTTACCCGTTTCAACCGAATCTGTGCTAGTTGTTTAATATTCTGCAACTTGCGCCTGAATGCTAACGTATCTTGTTATAACTAGGATTTTAACTTGGTTGTTTGCCTCAGTCGCTTCTGAATGTGTGCTGTTTTTGCTATAAACGCTCAACCATTATAACATTGCACACGTGGAGCATCTACTCTTACTGTTTAAATGTTAACATAGTCACTAGCAAAGGCTCATTTAATGCAACTTGTACCAGTTGCTTAAATTTAGTCTGTTAATTAATATTGTCTGCTCATTTAACTAACTCTGCACACTAGGAACTGTATAATCACAATTTTACCTATCTGTGTTTAGTTAGTTGCTTAAATGTAGTCTGCTATTTAATTGTCTGCTCATTTAAATTAACTCTGTGCAATAGGAACTGTTTAGTCATAGATTTACCTGTGTTTTGTCTGTGTCATTAAGGTACTTGAAAGAGTGCAACTCATTATTTCAGCTTTGCTACTATATCTACTTATTTGCAAACTCAACTGTATATGCTTAAAAACGGTCTGCTTTTGAACTCTTGACTCCTGTACTGCCTGCTTATTACACTTTTTCTCTCTCCTTGCATGTTCCAGCTTGGGCTCCTGCCTATCCTGCTCTAACCTCCTGAACGTACCCTACCGGACGTGCTTGATAGAACCCTCAGAAAAGGAAAATTAAATCAAAATAACTGAACTCCCATCTACTCCCTGAGTGTCTTTCCCAACAAGGAATTTTAGTGAAAGTATGTGTACAGCTTTAACATTTTGTAATAATTAAAGATAGTACATAAGGTCTTCTAGGTCGCAGAGCGCTTCCCTGCCAGGTTAGCCAGCAGCCTAAGCTCCCCTTTCTTTGTCACTTAATAACACTATTCCCCCCTTTATATCTACACCCTATTCCCCCCCTTTATTTACACCCCAATCCCAGTCTGCGATAGCCCACTCCTTCCCCTAACCTAATATCTCCCTCAGGGGACCTTACTACTTCAAACTGACGGCCACTAGG
This sequence comes from Protopterus annectens, assembly GCF_019279795.1. Classification (NCBI taxonomy): domain Eukaryota; kingdom Metazoa; phylum Chordata; order Ceratodontiformes; family Protopteridae; genus Protopterus; species Protopterus annectens. The sequence continues at coordinate 128,202,027 of NC_056732.1, read as the reverse complement.
TGGCGCTCCTTCACCTGCTTAGTGTCTCTACTAACTTCACCCACTCTTATCTTATCTCCCCTACACAGTCCTCGACATCGCTTCCTCTGCTTACTCCCCCACTACTGTCCCAGGACTACCTGTCCTCATTTTACTCCACAAACTCCCCTTCTCTATCCTTCATAACGCCTCTTACCTTCTTCCACTGTCTTCCATCCAGATATCTACTCACTACTCTACTTCTCTATAAGTCTTTCAATCCTCCCACACATCTCTCCAAACTTACCTTCTGGTTCTCACACTCTACTGATTTGTTTTCCTCACATTCTCCTTCCTTTGGCTCTACCCGCTCCATTCGCCCTGCGGGCTCACTCCACTCCCCTACCCTGCCCCCAAATTCCACCCGCTGCACCTGTACATTTATTCTTCACATTCTCCTCCCACCCATATCAATTAACCAATCTCAGTCCTCTCCGCCCCTCCCACCCATATCAATTAACTAATCATAGTCCTCTTCTTATCACCCCTCCCACTCCACCATCCTAAACCCTCTCTACACTCAATCTCCTCTTCTCCTCTCAGCAATTTAATATAACCCCTTCTACTTCTTATCACCCCCCACTACTCTTCCCACTCCACCATCCTACACCCTCTCTACACACAATCTCCTCCTCCCCTCTCTGCAATTTAATATAACCCCTTCTACTTCTTTACCACTCCTCCTCAAAAAGCCTGTTCTCTTCCACTACATGTCTCCCTTCTTTTCTCCCCATTCTAAACATGCCCTCCCAAATCCTCTATACTTTCCAGATCCCTTGCTCCCTTCTCATACTGTTAATGTCTCTTTATCATGCTACCTCTTACTCTTCCAAAGCTCCCCCATGCCTTCCTTCTAGTCAAACTACCCCTTGCACTAAACTGCAACATCTTATATTCACTCACTTCCATTCCATATCCCCCTCTCTCATTCCTCCTAATCTACTGCACCTATTCCATCCCAAACTATTCTCCACCTCAAAAAAAACTTTCACTCTTAAACTACTGCTAGCCCCAAACAACTTCCTACTATACAAACCTAAAAGGCTAAAAGTTATATCCAGTAATGTCCTAGCCTTATCTGGAGATATCCATCCTAACCCCGGCCCCTGCCTCATTACAAACAACTCCTTCCCCCCACCCTCTACTTCTCCTACTACAAATAACCCTCTCCCCCCTTCCCCTTCTTCTTGTGCTTTCTCTCTTAACACTCTTAAGTTCTTCACTAACAATGCCCAGAGCCTTAACAACAAAGTACACCAAGTACAAGCATGGATTAACCACAACCAACCTGACATCTTAGCCATCTCCGAGACCTGGCTAAAACCCCATATTGCTGACTCTGAAATCTTACCTCCTGGTTTCCACATCCTCAGAAGCGATCGATTAAATAAAAAAGGTGGAGGCTCTGCTCTAATCTACTCTAACTTTCTCTCCCTAATCCCTCTTCAAATCACAACCCCTCAATTCAAAAATTCTGAACTAACAGCAAGTCTCCTACGATTAAATAAACATAAGAATATCTGCATTATTTCCTTATATATCTCCCCAGGCGACAGCATCTCTACCCTTGAAAATATTCTTCACTGGGCCTCAACTGAAATAAAATATGAAACTTACATTCTAGGCGACGTGAATATTGATTGGAATAAAATCAACACACCTTCCCCCTCCCTATCCATCAACCTCTACAACTTCACCCAAGTAATCCATTCAACAACTCGTCCTAACAAAAACCATCCCCCAGGGTCCACCATAGACTGGATTCTAGTCTCCCATCCTAACAAAATAATTCTCTCTGGCACTATCCCTGATACCTTTAGTGACCATCTCCCTGCTTTCATTCATAGGTTAGCTAACCCCAATCAATATCAACACCACTATATTCAAACTCGTAATCTTAGCAACTTTAACCCCACAATTTTCTCAAACATTTTTAAACAAATTAACTGGCAAATCCTAAACACTCTTCCCCTTGACAATGCTGTAGAACATTTTAACTCTGTCTTCCTAAATACTCTTAACTCCCTAGCCCCACTAAGAAATAAACGAGTCAAAGCCAATTCTACTCCTTGGCTGACCAAAGAAACAAAACAAATCATGCGTCACAGGGACAAATCCTGGAAGCTTTATCAGAAAAATAAATTGTCTTCCACCTTGCTCCAATATACCCAACTCTGCAACCAACTAAAAAAACTAATCACCTTGGACAAAAAAACTACTACAATAAACTTCAGTCCAATAATAATAAGAACCCAAAACAATTCTGGAATTCTGTTAATTCCCTTCTCCATCCAGGGTCCAGGAATAATCCCTGCCCTGACCCTAGTTTAACTGACATGGAGCTGAGCTCTCACTTCAACTCTTTCTTTACTGAAACCATAGCTAAGCTAACCAAAACTTTCCCAGGCAATAATCCACCAACTCTCCTTCCTTATCATCCAACAACCATAATAACTGTCCTTTTAATTTCCAGCTCAAACCAGTTTCAACCATTTTCATAAAAAGGCTCTTATCCAAACTAAAGCCATGCTCTAATGCCCCTGACAACATACCCTCCTACTTCCTCAAATGTGCTGCTGAAGGTATTGCCCTCCCAATCTGTATCCTAATTAACAGATCCTTAAAAGAGTCTTATGTACCCAAACTTTGGCATTCAGCCTTCATTCTACCTCTTCACAAAGGAGGCAGAAACACCGCTATTTCCAACTTCCGCCCCATTGCCCTATTCTCTCTCCAATATCTAAAATTCTAGAAAAATGTGTCCACCACCAACTTTTGCCTTTCTTAACTCAAAATCACCTACTAACACCCACCCAACACGGCTTCCGCCCCCGGCCACAGCACCATAACTGCCTTACTATCCTTCCTAGAAACAGTCAATCGAGCCCGAGATTCTGGACTTCTAGTATCCACAGTACTGCTAGATCTCTCTAAAGCTTTTGACACCATCTCCCACACACACCCTCTCTTTCATCTCGCCAACCTTAATCTCTCCCCTTCTACTCTATCCTGGTTCTCCAGTTACCTATCAGACAGATCTGAAGCTGTCAGATGGAAGAACTTTACCTCCTCCTTCTTACCAACACCCACCAGCGTTCCCCAGGGGTCCATCCTCGGACCCATGCTTTTCAACATCTTCATTAATAACCTTCACACTGTCATCCCTGATACAATAGTTATCCAATACGCTGACGACTCTATCTTAGTCTGTGCCACCTCTAACCTTCCTGAACTACTGACTAAAACACAAATAGCTTTTTCCACTACAAAGAACTGGATGCACCAAAGTCATCTCTCTCTCAACTCTAATAAATCTAAAATTCTACTTTTCCCTCCCTCCAGGGCGTTCTCCTTTGACAAAAATGCTTTCAAAGTCCTAAGCCAAACCAACATTGCTATAGAAGTGGTCCCTTCTGCAAAACTTATTGGCATTACCATAGATGAACACCTTAAATTCGATATCCACATACAACAAAACATAAAGAAAACCCACCAAAAGTTAGGTATGCTCTACAGGAATAACCGCTTTCTCACCAAGTCCTCTAGGCATACCTTGGCAATTACCTACCTCCTACCCTCTCTACTATATGGAGCCCCTCTTCTATCCAATCTGTCTGCTTCCAACACCTCAAAACTTGAAATTTGTTATAATAAGATCTCCAAATTTGCCACTAAATCCAAAACCTCAACTCACCACTGCCTTACCCTGCAATCCCTGAACTGGCTAGAGCTCTCCAACCACCTAGACTATCTCCAACTAACCACTGCTCACAAATTAATATTCTACCCAGATAAATGCCCAGCCTTAACAAACATCCTTCCACCATACATCCCAAATCGATCTCTGAGATCTAAACACCAAAACCTAATCTCCATCCACAAACCCAAACATCCCGCTGGCCAGCTTCTACTCTCCTTCTCTCTAGGTAAGAAATGGAACTCTCTCCCTCCCTCACTTTGGACAATACCTAACCCAGAATCCTTCAAGACGCAACTGTTCCAATACCTGTCATCCAAATGGAAAAGTTCCTGCTTTCACCCTACATAAAATCTAGGGAATTTCCCCACTGAGCTCTCTATACTCCCTGCTCCATGCTTCCCTCAAGCTTTTATTTCTATTCTCCCAAATTAGACTTGCTGACTGTCACAGATCAACCAAATTTCTCACTTGACTCCAAGTATGTAAATATTGTAAATATCAGTATTGCCATGTAGCCATTGTAAAAAAAAGGGGGGGGAATCTATCTGTTAACTGTGTCTTATGATGTACATTTATGCTGTTACATTTCCTGACTGTATGAATTTTACACTTGTATTTACCTTCAACACTCTGTAACCCTTATTGTATTGTATAGCTTATGGAGCTTTTCTCCCCGGGCCTCCACTGAAAATGGGCACTTCATGGCCCAGTGGACTTCCCTGGTAATCAAACTGAAATAAATAAATAATGATGCATAAACTACTGCACCACCTGGTGAGTATGGGGGAGCATGGTCAACGCTGGGTAGTGGTGGATGGTAATATTTGTAAAAGAATGAGGTCAAACCTTGACCATTAAGTCAGGGAGAGTTTTCTTTTAGCCTTAAATCTCTTCCAGCTCCAGAGAATGATGAGTGAATTTGGGAGCCAGAAGTGTGACGTTTGTGAAGGTTACTGGTTTTTGATATCAGTCTGTCTGAGTCAAGCTTTTTGTTTCAGATGCAGAAAATCTTATCTTTCCCTCTGGACTTTCTTTATTCCTCAGTTAATGAACCTTTCTGCTTAACAGCATTATTCCAAGATGTGTACAAAGCAAAAAATAAAAAGACTAAATAAATAAGTATAGTATAGGGCATCCAGATTCATTTTTTTGAAGGATGGGAAGGTCTGATAGTGCCACTACATTCATCCTTTCAGCACATATGTAATTTTACGTTTATGTAATTGCTTGATGGGAATTTAGACCTTTTTCAGAAGCTTGACCTCAAATCCCTTAACCCAGAGGCAGTTTTGTTATCATGCAATCTAGTTTGTGAAACCATAATTACACAATTTGCCTCCAGATGCTCAAAACAAATTAAGTTTTTTGTGGAATGTTTCTTGCTATAACTAATTTGCCTCCCGTGACTTCATTCTTGGTGTGTGTGTAACAAGGCAAGCCTGCACATGATTCATGGAATCTACTCTGATATACAAGACAGCATGTTTTGTGTTTAAAATTTAATACATAAAAACACATTACTGTTCACTCTTCCACTGAGGTCTTTTAATATGAAGAAAAGCTGTGTAAACAGTTCTTGAATAGTTTTACTATAGTAACAAAAACTTGATAGAGCAAAGGGTTTTTGTAATATTCACTTTCTAAAAGCAGTAAGCACTGCAATAGTGATGATCTGTCCGTAATGGACTTGCTTATCATTCCCAGAAATAATGTACTGCAGGGGGATGAAGGAAAGCATTTTTCCTCAGGATAGCTTTAAACATGAGAGACTTTTGAAGCAAATGTGAGCATAAATTGGTGCAAAGAAGTAATAATGTGTGTGTGTGTTTGTGTGTGTGTGTGTGTGTGTGTGTGTGTGTGTGTGTGTGTGTGTGTACGCACATGCATGCTTCATTTTAACATGTAAAATCTATACATTTGATGCTTAAAAGAATTAGTGGGTATGCACTGAACATAGTCTAGACTTTTTTCTGGTGGCATTTATTTATTTGCTCATAATAGCAGTCTGTAAATTAAATGAATATTTATTACCAATGGTTAATGCTTGCCATACATGTAACACAGAACTGCAAAGGAAAAGACAGGATTAAACATATACTCTTTGGGAAATTGATATTGGTGGGAGGCATTTTTGATTTAACTACTACCCGATTGTTGCCAAACACCCCACCTAACATTGTAAATAACCTTAACACTTTTCGAGGCCTAGTAGTTTGATTTCTGACTTGTTTAATTCACTTAATAATTATTTTACTGATTTCATTTGATAAGTTTTATTTATTTAATATTTGTTTACCAGGAAAGTCCATCAGAGTCAAAAGAACCCATTTTCAACAGAGGCCCAGGAAGAAATGTTCCAACTTACAGAAGGCTATGTACATACATATTACTACATCTTAGCTTTATACAGCAGATAGTTGGTTTAAGTTAATATGGTGAAACATACATCCAAGCATTTTAACTTCATATGTATTTTAAGAAGAGGGAGGAGCATAGGGTGACATACAAGAGTGGAGAAAGAGGCACACAGGTGGATTATATCCTATGTAGGAGGGCCAGTCTGAAGGAGACTGGAGACTGTAAAGTGGTGACAGGGGAAAGTGTAGTTAAGCAGCATAGAATGGTGGTCTGTAGGATGACGTTGGTGATCAAGAAGAGGAGGAGGAGTGTGAAAGCAGTGCCAAGGATTAAATAGTGGAAGTTAAAAAAGGGTGATTGTGAGGTGGAGTTCAGGGAAGAGTTAAGACAGGCACTGGGAGGCAGTAAAGAGTTACTGAATAGCTGGGTAACTACAGCAGAGCTAGTAAGGGAGACTGCTCGAAAGTGCTTGGTGTGACATCTGGACAGAGGAAGGAGGACAAGGAGACCTGGTGGTGGAATGAGGAAGTACAGGAGAGTATACAGAGGAAGAGGGTGGCGAAGAAGAAGTGGGATTGTCAAAGAGATGAAGAAAGTAGACATGGGTATAAGGAGATGAGACGCATGGCAAAGAGAGAGGTGGCGAAGGCTAAGGATAAGGCATATGGAGAGTTGTATGAGAGATTGGACACTAAAGAGGGAGAAAAGGACCTGTACTGATTGGCTAGACAGAGGGACAGAGCTGGGAAAGATGTGCAGCAGGTAAGGGTGATAAAGGATAGTGAGGGAAATGTACTCACAAGCGAGGAGAGCATGTTGAGTAGACAAAGAGTACTTTGAAGGGCTGATGAATGAAGATAATGAGAGAGAGAGAAGGTTGGATGATATGGGGATAGTGAATCAGGAAGTGGAACAGATTAGCAAGGAGGAAGTAAGGATAGCTATGAAGAGGATGAAGAATGGAAAGGCTGTTGGCCCAGATGACATACCTGTGGAAGCATGGAGGTGCTTAGGTGAAATGGCAGTGGAATTTTTAACCAGATTGTTTAATGAAATTTTGGAAAGTCAGAGGATGCCTGAGGAGTGGAGAAAAAGTGTTTTGGTACCTTTAAGAATAAGGGTGATGTGCAGAGCTGCAGTAACTACAGAGGGATAAAACTGATCAGTCACAGCTTGAAGTTATGGGAAAGAGTAGTGGAAGCTAGGTTAAGAAGGGAGGTGATGATTAGTGATCAGCAGTATAGTTTCATGCCAGGAAAGAGCACTACAGATACAATATTTGCTCTGAGAGTGTTGTTGGAGAAGTACAGAGAAGGTCAGAAGGAGTTGCATTGTGTCTTTGTGGACTTAGAGAAAGCATATGACAGGGTGCCTAGAAATGAGTTGTGGTATTGTATGAGGAAGTCGGGAGTGACAGAGAAGTATGTAAGAGTGGTACATGATATGTATGAGGGTAGTGTGACATTGGTGAGGACTGTAGTGGGAGTGACAGATACGTTTAAGGTGAAGGTGGGATTATATCAAGGATCAGCTCTGAGCTCTTTCTTATTTGCAGTGGTGATGGACAGGTTGACAGATGAGATCAGACAAGAGGCCCTGTGGACTATGATGTTTGCAGATGACATTGTGATATGTAGGGAGAGTGGGGAACAGGTGGAGGAGACCCTGGAGAGGTGGAGATATGCTTTAGAGAGGAGAGGAATGAAGGTCAGCAGGATTAAGACAGAATATATGTGTGTGAATGAGAGGGAGGATAGAGGAATGGTGAAGATGCAGGGAGTAGAGGTGGCAAAGGTGGATGAGTTTAAATACTTGGGATCAATAGTTCAGAGTAATGGTGAGTGTGGAAGAGAGGTGAAGAAGAGAGTACAGGCAGGGTGGAATGGGTGGAGAAGAGTGTCAGGAGTGATTTGTGACAGACATGTACCATTAAGAGTGAAAGGGAAGGTCTACAAGAGGGTAGTGAGACCAGCTATGTTATATTGGTTGGAGATGGTGGCATTGACAAAAAGGCAGGAGTCAGAGCTGGATGTGGCAGAGTTAAAGATGTTAAGATTTGCACTGGGTGTGACTAGAATGGATAGGATTAGGAATCAGTATATTAGAGGGTCAGCTCAGGTTGGACAGTTTGGAGACAAAGCAAGAGAGGCGAGATTGCATTGGTTTAGACATGTGCTAAGGAGGGATGCTGGGTATATTGGGAAAAGGATGCTAAGGATGGAGCTGCCAGGTAAGAGGAAAAGAGGAAGGCCTAAGATAAGGTGTATGGATGTGGTGAGAGAGGACATGCAGGTGTTTGGTGTGATACAGCAACATGCAGAGGACAGGAAGAAATGGAGACAGATGATCCGCTGTGGTGAACCCTAACGGGAACAGCCGAAAGAAGATGATGATTAGGACATCCATATATACACCTATAGTACATTTTTCTTTGTTAACATAGAAGATAAGTAAATTACATTTTTTCATAGGGTAATGCATGTTAGTCTTCAGTTTTCTTGTAATTTGACACAGTGATATGATGTTGAGCAGTCATTACATTATAATGGAAGAGTGAAAGCATTGTGGGGAGATAAGGGAAGAGTGTAGGAATGAGATTAACTGAAAAAGGTCTGTTGTATCGACTAAGGGTTTTGGGAGTAGTTTTACTAAGGGGGTAGAAATCCAGAAAAAATGTTAGCCTGGAGAAGATCAGCCAGAGGAGGAAATGCTGGTCAAATTAGCCATGAGATGAGCATGAGCACAGACATGTATTATTTAGATGTTGTTTTAGGGAGGATTAGAAGGCTTCCAGGTTAGTAAACTTTAGCAACTGAGTAAGACTATAAGCTTTGTCCTGGTACTTTTGAGGGATTCAAGATAGCAAGGAGTTTTTTGGTTCTGTTGGGGGTGTAAGGTTTGACAATATAGCTCAGGGCTGGACATGCTAAAAGTTTGTAAATTATGTTGTGTAAGGTTAACAGCTGGACATAATGGAGGTGGTTAGGGAGTTCACGCCATTGTAGCATATGTAATGCTCTACAGTGATGTGTGTTGGTCTTTGAGTTAGTCACAAACTTGGTCACTTTGTTGTAACAGTGTTCTATTTTGAATCTAATAGAGGACTGTAGGTTAGTGAGAATTGTGGTACCATATAGTAGGAGGGGAGAAGGAAGGTTTTGGCAAGACTGGCTTTGGTCGATGTGTCCAGGGAGTTTTTGCTCCTATAGAGGATGCCTAGTTTCTGGTGGGTTTTCTTAATCTTATGTTGGATGTGAAGACTGAACTTAAGTTGTTTGTTGATAATGACTCCTAGCAGTTTAGTGTGGTGGACTATTTCAATAATAGTGTTGTCTGCTGAATGTGTTTTGAACTGATTTATGTCAAGAGAGTGATTTTTTGGCATGAAGAGACAGAGTTTTTTTTTTTTTTTTTTTTTTGGTGTTAAGGAAGCGTTGACAGTTAGTGAGCCAGGTTTCAATGGAGGTAAAGGTTTTTTGTGTGATGGAGTGCAGTTGGGGAAGTGTGGCGGAGGTGTAGATAATAGTGGAGTCATCTGCATATTGTATGAGTGCTCCTAGAGATGAGGAAGTGTACAGGTTGGTTGTAAAAATATTAAAGATTAAGGGGCCAAGGATGGAACCCTGTGGGACTCCAGTGGGGGGGTTAGTATGGGAGAGATGGTATTTAACCATTTCACTGATTGTATTAGATTGTTTAGATACCTATAGAACCACTGTAGGATGGGAGGTGTAAGCCCTACATTAGAGAGCCTATCTAGGAGTATGGAATGGGAGACTGTGTTGAAAGCTTTTGATAGGTTGAGAGATAAAGCAAGTATTTTATTTATTTTTATTTTACATTTGTTAACCGAGGGTGTCTGACTGAGCCAAAAAGGCCCTTTTTCAGCAGAGGCCTGGGGAGAAAAGCTCCACATAGAAAAATTACAGATACATTTAGTTATTTAGACATGATCAGTATACACACAAATTACAAAAGACATGTTTGTACAGTGGTATGCAGCACATCAACAGTTACAGTGGAGAGAACAAACAACAAAATATTAATTTAAAAATAAATGTAATTAATAGATTTGTGGTGTACAGCTGAAATTTGAAACATAGGTAGAATACATATATAGTACTCAGGTACAGTACATACATTGTAGATTAGCTAGTGTTTTTGAGTAAGATTTAAAACTATTATCAAGTACTCTAGGTTTAGTATGTGTACCTTATCTGCTTTCACTAGCCTGGGGAGCAATCATGGCACTGCCAGCATTGCTTGAGATGTTGCCTGATGAGGTCTTTAAAGGAGACTTTGGACGATGTGTTTTGAATGCTAGTGGGGACAGAGTTCCATTTTTTAGCCACTGAACTACTATATAGTGCAGCTCCAAAGCTATTGTAGCTGTTGGTGACTTCTAGTAGTAGTTTGCTTGATGATCTAAGAGGCCTTTTGGCTGAGTGATGTTGTACTAGGTTTTTGAGGGCAGGACACTTATTGGGGAGGTAATAGATAGAATGACAGAGGCAGAGCTGATTGTAGGTTAGGAGGTTGGGTAGTTCAAGCCAGTGGAGCTGTCTCAAAGCAGTGCAGTGATGACTTCTATATGAGCAATTTGCAGCAGAGCGGGCAATTCTGTTATAGCAAGCTTCCATTTTGCTTAGTTCAGTTTTGTTGAGATTAGACAGAATGGGAGATATATAGAGTAGGGTGGATAGAAGTTGGGAGCGAGCAATGGCTGATCTTGTGTTGTTGGTAAGAAATGGTTTGATACAGTAGAGTGATCCCAGTTTGGCATGTACTTTTTTAATAGTTAAGTTGATATGACTATCAAATTTTAGGTGGGAGTCTATGGTTATTCCCAATAACTTAGCCTGTCCCACTGGAGCGATTGGAGTAGCATTTGTGGAGTAGATAGTGAATTGACTGTTATCAGTGTTTTTGTTAGAACTGGTAACAAAACACAGTTCACCTGCTGAGAAGTCCAATCCTTTAATGTAAAATACAATTCATGAGCGCTTTCGTCTGCATAAAACAAACTTCATCAGATAAAGTCCCACTATAACTGACATAATTTATAAAAAATGTTTAACCAATGAAAGTTTCACATTAATAAAACAATTAATCAATAAAATTCTAAAAATACTGAACATTCAAAGTTTAAAGAAACAAAGACATGTTGGTAGTTGTATGTATGTGTACACACACTTCTGACTGATTAAATGATGGTGCATCATAAAAAAGTTTTTGTTTAAAATATAATTAAACAAAAAGGTAATCTACATCATTATTTCATAAATATAGTTGGTATATAATGTGTACTTACATCTAGTATGTTAAAAATATTTGTACCATCTTTAAAGTATATTTGCCTTTCCTGTTAAGATGGCTTTGATGTTTATATACTCATTTAAACCTGGAAAAATATTGGATTTTAATCTTAACTGCCATCTAACTTCCTTCTGCAGTAAAATGTTTTTAACATCTCCTCCTCTGATTTCCAAATTAACTGTGTCTATGATACCAAATTTAAAAGATGGAACGGTTGGCACATGGTGGTGTGTTTGTATAAGGCACTTGTCTCTTTTTGTTTTATGTCATTCTTGTGTTCGTAAATCCTTTCTTTTAAATGGCGTTCAGTTTTGCACGTAGTAACATGGGCAATAACAACAGGTTGCCAAATACACCACCATGGAAGAATAACAATTACCCCTACAGAATTTAACCTCCGTATTCAACCCATTTTTTAAAACAATACTATTAGAGGTGTTGATAGAAGAACATTGGGCACATCTACCACATGAGTGGGTACCCCTACAGTTCTTGTAGGAATAGTCTCTTCCTTCCAAGGTTCTTTTAAAATTATTACCCACCCGATGAATAAATGTAGGTTGGTTCCCTATAACTTCAATAATTTCAGGATTGGTTTTTAAAATAGACCAGTTTTCTTGTAAGATTTTTTTAAAAATAGAAGAAAAGTTGTTGTGTTGAATTGAACAACATCCTGAAAATTCATAGGGTCTATCTTCTGATGTTTCCGTATTCTCAGTGGGGTGACCAAGTAAAGGTTTGAAACGTGTACCCCACCCGTTGTATACTTCTGTCAATATGTTTTCTACCAAAACCACAGGATACCCCCTTTCACCAAACATTTTACCCAGTTTGGTGAATTCTGGTTTGAGATCTTCTAAGTGAGTTGTCATCATTTAAAAACCTTATTGGTAGAAATTAATAAATTACACCATTCTATCACCAATGATTTGTTGTTTGAACAATATTGTGAATTTTTTGAAAGAATTTTAGAAAGAACTAATGGGAAAGTTGAAAAGGTTTTTGAAAGAAAACAAAAGAAATATTTCAGGGACAAGGGGCAGTATGAGACTGGTAAATGTTATCCATCACCCAATTTTACTTTTGCAACTGCCCCTTCCAGACCTAGGGAGGGATACAACAGGAGAAATTTGACTATACCATCTAACCATAAACAGACTACAAAAAGTGTCAGGGTTTCCTCTGACGAACCTCATTACCACAGGGACCCACCGGTTGTGTATACTGGTTCTCTAGATTAATTGGATTCCTTTTCAGAGCCCAATGAAGTTTTTTTAGGGCCCAGAAGGTCAGAACGCCTAGCCCACAAAAATCAAAATGCAACCAATACGAATTCTTTTTCAAAAAACCAGGATTGGAACTACAGGGGACACAGGGGGAACAGGGAGGGTCAGATGTTATAATTACACACGACAATGGTATCGTGTTTGAATATTGTGGATACAAAATATACAATTATTCTGATTTGACACTAGAAAAAACTCATTTCCACTTGTTTTCCAAAGGCTTCAAGTTTATAAAGAGTTTCAAAGGAGACTTGTCACAAATTTTAATTGATTTAAAATTGTTCCTTAGAAAATTAAATCTCAAAATTCTTTATAATAAAGGAGTTGCCAAGCAGTATATAGGGGACAGTGTCAACCAAGCCTCCACTAGAAGGAGTGTCTACAACCCTCCCCTTCATACTCTGCTCCATACTTTTGAGAACATTGTTACAAAAGAAATATATGAAACATATAGCAAAAACACCAACGGGTTTTGGCAGAACTACAACTTAAAAGCAGAAGAAGCCACCCTCTTGAAGAATTTAAAACAAAACAAACAACTACGTTTTATGGAACCAGACAAAGGGGGAGGTTTGGTAATTTTCAAGCAAAACGACTATACAAAAGCTATAAGTAACATTTTGACACAAGAAAAAACCTATTGTTTGGTGTCCCTTAACGAAATTTCTACTGCTTACAATAGAATCGATTCCCTTTTAGAGGAGTATCTGGTGGAACAACGAATCAATCAGACGACCTTTCATTTCCTCCGACAAACCCATCCACTCATTCCTGGTTTTTTTGGGATACCAAAAACACATAAAAACATCATGGAACCACCCTTTAGACCAATTGTTTCTGCCCGTGGATCTAAAACTCATCCCTTGGCAGTATTTATTGATCAGAATTTCAAAAATATTGCAAAAAAACATAAACATCTTATAAAAGATTCTTGGGACTTTTTGGGCAAGATGCACAAGGGGTTATGGTCCAAGGATAGTCTCCTCATTACCATTGATGTGAAAGATTTATTTACCTGTATCCCTAGGAAAGAGGGCTTTGAATTTTTTGAAACTAGTATTCACAAATATTCGAATTAACACCAGACAGAAAATCTTTATTGTTGGAACTAATGGAAATAGTTTTAGACAATAATTTTATAAACTTCAAGGGGTTCTTTACAAACAAACCAGTGGGGTGGCAATGGGGGCAGCTTGCCCCATATCAACCTGGTACTTTGGAATGGGAGACCTTACATATTTTTGAGAGTGTTTTTTCTGCTAAAATCACAGCTTATTATAGATTTCTGGACGATATTTTTGTGATTTGGGATGGGACACCAGATGAGTTGGAACAATTTATTTTACATATCAACCAAACCACCTCTTGGTTGTCTTTCACTCACCAAGTCAGTGTAGAATGTATTAACTATTTAGATATTACACTATCCAAAACCTCGAGTGGTTTCAAATCCCAGGTGTACAGAAAACCAACTTGGTGTAACAGCTACCTCCACTTTGACAGCCAACATCCTTTTTATCAGAAAAAAAGCATTATAAAAGGGCAAGCTGTCAGAGTGGCTAGGATGACATCTCACTTAGAAGATCTCAAACCAGAATTCACCAAACTGGGTAAAATGTTTGGTGAAAGGGGGTATCCTGTGGTTTTGGTAGAAAACATATTGACAGAAGTATACAACGGGTGGGGTACACGTTTCAAACCTTTACTTGGTCACCCCATTGAGAATACGGAAACATCAGAAGATAGACCCTATGAATTTTCAGGATGTTGTTCTATTCAACACAACAACTTTTCTTCTATTTTTAAAAAAAATCTTACAAGAAAACTGGTCTATTTTAAAAACCAATCCTGAAATTATTGAAGTTATAGGGAACCAACCTACATTTATTCATCGGGTGGGTAATAATTTTAAAAGAACCTTGGAAGGAAGAGACTATTCCTACAAGAACTGTAGGGGTACCCACTCATGTGGTAGATGTGCCCAATGTTCTTCTATCAACACCTCTAATAGTATTGTTTTAAAAAATGGGTTGAATACGGAGGTTAAATTCTGTAGGGGTAATTGTTATTCTTCCATGGTGGTGTATTTGGCAACCTGTTGTTATTGCCCATGTTACTACGTGGGCAAAACTGAACGTCATTTAAAAGAAAGGATTTACGAACACAAGAATGACATAAAAAACAAAAAAGAGACAAGTGCCTTATACAAACACACCACCATGTGCCAACCCGTTCCATCTTTTAAATTTGGTATCATAGACACAGTTAATTTGGAAATCAGAGGAGGAGATGTTAAAAACATTTTACTGCAGAAGGAAGTTAGATGGCAGTTAAGATTAAAATCCAATATTTTTCCAGGTTTAAATGAGTATATAAACATCAAAGCCATCTTAACAGGAAAGGCAAATATACTTTAAAGATGGTACAAATATTTTTAACATACTAGATGTAAGTACACATTATATACCAACTATATTTATGAAATAATGATGTAGATTACCTTTTTGTTTAATTATATTTTAAACAAAAACTTTTTTATGATGCACCATCATTTAATCAGTCAGAAGTGTGTGTACACATACATACAACTACCAACATGTCTTTGTTTCTTTAAACTTTGAATGTTCAGCATTTTTAGAATTTTATTGATTAATTGTTTTATTAATGTGAAACTTTCATTTGTTAAACATTTTTTATAAATTATGTCAGCTATAGTGGGACTTTATCTGATGAAGTTTGTTTTATGCAGACGAAAGCGCTCATGAATTGTATTTTACATTAAAGGATTGGACTTCTCAGCAGGTGAACTGTGTTTTGTTACCAGTTTATTCTACTTACCTTGTGGTTTTTGTTAGAACTGGTTATAATCATAAGCTGAGTTTTCTTTGGATTGAGGATAAGTTGTGCTTTAGTAAGGTAGTTTTCAACATCAGAGAATGCTAGTTGAGTTGTTTGCAGGAGGGTGGGAATGTTTTGTGCAGCACAAATTAAGGTTGTGTCATCTGCATACTGAATGATAGATGCCTGCTGTGTGGAGGTATGAAGGTCATTTGTGAAGATTGTGAATAGTAGTGGTCCTAAGACAGAACCCTGTGGAATGCCTGTAGTTATGGGCAGCAGAGGAGAGAGAATTTTCCCATTTCATAGCTTGGTACCTGTCAGTTAAGTAGATTTGGAACCAGGTAAGAGTGGAATTTGATAGGTGATATTGGTTTAGTTTGTTTAGCATGATTTAGTTCAAGACTGTGTCAAATGCTTTGGACATATCCAAAAAAAGAGTTGACACCTGCAGGCCTTCGTTTTTAAGAAGGTTTACTGTGGCTGTGAAGCAGAGGAGGGCTGTAGTGATACTATGGGCAGGTCTGAAACCATGCTGAGAAGGTGACAGGATGTTGTTGTCTAGGAGATATTTTAGCACCTGGGTATGGATGCATTTTTCTAGGATTTTGGTTGGGGGGGAGAGTAAAGCAATGGGTCTGTAGTTATTAAGTTCAGTGGAGGTCCTGCCTTTATGTATGGGTGTAACACAGAATATTTTCCAGAGTTTGGGCACATAGTTTTCAACAACTGATCTGTAAATGACAGTGGAGATTGGGATAGCAATAGCGTCTGCTGTGAGTTTCAAGAAATAGCTGGGGAGTAGGTCGGCTGCTGTTGATGAGGTTTTTAGTTTGGAGAGCATGCTTTTGATTGAAGTGGTGGAAATTGTTTTGAGGGTAAAGCTTGTATTAGTGTTATTTGTGTTGGGGGGGATAGTGAGGAGGGAACTGTCCTGTGATACTAAGGATAGAATTGAGTTCACAAAGTGGGAGTTGAATTGTGTTTCGATGGGAACTTTAGTGTCAGGGATGGTTGGTTTGGGGGTTGCCTTTTGGGTGGGTTTTAGTAGCTGGTTTCCATTTTTCCAAAATGTTTGGGGGTTGTGTTGGTATTTAGTTTGTAATGTCGTGTAGTAGGACTTTTTGTCCAGCCTAATGCATTTATTTGCACGGTTGCGCAGTTCTTGGTACTTAGTTAGGCTTTGTGTTTCTTTGTTTTTTTGATAGTAAAGCCAGGCAGTGTCTCTGGATTTGAGGAATTGTTTGGTTTCTTTACTGAGCCAGGGGTTTATAGAGTTTCTAACCTTGATTTTGCGCAATGAAGCGACAGTGTCTAGGTGTTGTAGAAATATGCAACAGCCTGGTGAAGTTGGAGGATTCTTAGGAGGTCCAGTCACAGTTAAAGTATTGAGAACCTCAGGAGAGAATTTTTTGTGTTTCTAGTGGATATATAGTTAGTGGTTTTGCATATGCTTGTTCTACTACATATAAGGTATATTATGTTATGGTCACTTAAGGTGTCTGGGAGACCGCCTGCATGGGGGTACATTGTGGGGTTGTTAGTTAGGAACCAGTCAAGGATGGATTCTTTTTTAGATTTTTTTATTACATCTAGTTGGAGTTTGCACTAGCTGCTGGTAGCCATGGAGATTTATTAGATTACTTGGTGGTTCTGATATACAGGTGAACCAATCTAGGTTGAAATTCCCCAAGAATAAGGGTTTTTTGTGAGTATGTGGAAGAACACCAGGATAAGAAGTCTTCAAGGCTAGTAGGTGTATTGCCAGGTGTAATATAGATCACAATTATGGTGATGAACTTTTTAGGGTGAAGTTGATGTTGTGAGATAAGTATGTCCCAATTATTGGGGGAAGGGTAGGAGTTTGGTAATTGATGTACAGTTAAGTTGGACTTGTACAGTAAGGCAGTTCCACCCCTTTTACGAAGTGGTCTGTCTTGTCTAATGATATTGTAGCCGGTAAGGAGAACTTCTCAGTTATCTATGTTTTTATTTAGCCAGGTTTCTGTTAAAGCAACTATGTCTGGGGGAGTAGTGTGCTATTGTGGCCTGGAGTTCAGGTATTTTATTTTTGATACTTCTAATATTAATATTTAGCATTAAAAGATGGTTTTGCTGCTGTTGTTGATTTGCCCAGGGATGAAGATAGGGGGGGTGTTATGTTCTGACATTTGTGTTGGAGCAGTTTGTGTTGGACAGGATGGATTTGGGCCTGGGTTGGGGTGGATATCCCCACTTATGGTGCGCCTGGTGTAAAAATGGTGATACAGATGTTGGAGTTTGGTGATGAGTGTGAGAAAGTATTGTGTTTTTTTGGAGTAGGAATGAGAGCATATGTGTTTAGTTCTGAATTAGTCCGTTATGTAGTTCTTGAACAATTGTGGGCATATACTACTGTAATGTGCGGTGTCTGTATATGAGACTGCATAATGTAGTGTTGTGCTACTAAGTTTAGGGATATTGCTAGAGGGATAACTTGTGGTGTTATAAAGAATTATGGGAGGAGTACAAAGTACAACAAATTATAAGAAGTACAAAGTTACCTGCATCTCTAGCTCTATTTACCATGTCAGTGAAGGATACGAGGGCTGTGGAAGTGCTGTCACCTGGAGAGAAACCATGTTGTGTGTGGCTAAGCTGGTCATTTTGCAGTCGGTATTGCATAAGCTGTTGGTGAATGCATTTTTCCAGTATTTTGGAGATGGTGATAGAATGGCTAATAGGTCTAAAGTCAGTTAGCTCAGCAGAGTTTCTCCCTTTATGGATAGGAATAAAATGTGACATTTTCCAGATGTTGGGAACTAAGGATTCTGAGATGAATAAGAATACTGATGGGGTATGAAATGGAGTCAGCAGCTAAGTTAAGGTACTGTGGTGGGAGATTATCTGCAGAGGTAGAGCAAGATTTAAGTTGTTGCAATAGATTTTTTTATGAAACTTATAGGGATGGGTTGAAAAGAGAAACTGGCTTAGTTATTTAAAAGGGTATTTAGGCAGTTATAGAGGAAAAGGTCATGGATTGAAGATGAGGCAGGATTGATGGCAGTTGTGGAAGCAGAGGAGCTGGAGTTGGGGTTGGGGGTGTTTGAGATCAGAGAAGATATAGATTGTATAAAATTACTGTTGACGTCATTAGCTATTTGTAAAGGTGGGGCATCAAGGGAAGGGCAATGCTGTTTTTTGGTCCCGAGGTTAAGTAGGGATGAGATGGAGGACCAGATTTTTGGAGATTAGATCTATGCTCATGTTGGATGTGGGTTTAGTATAATTGTTTCTCTTTGTTTACTTGCTTCTTTACTTGGTGACAGAGTTGTCTGAATACTGGTAAATGTTCTTAATTTTTATTTTGTTTCCACTGACCCCAGGCTATGTCCCTTTTTTCATGAGATTTTACATGCTTTGGTTAACCAAGAAGGAGGATTGATTTTGATTCTTTTATGTGTACTGGAAGCGATGATATTAGGTGTACTTAGAAAAGTAGCGTTGAAATACTGTACTGTTGCATCTAGAGTGAGATGTTGCAGAAGTAACCAATTTATATTCTTTAATAGTTCACTGAATTTATGTTGACAAGAGTTAGAATGCAGATGCATTTCAGAGTGTATTTTTTATGTATTGAGTGGTGATTCTTTGGGAAGTGTTGTCTGTAGTGATAATGTTAGTAGGATGTGATACAAGAATCCAGTCTAGAATAGATTGCTGGGATAGCCCATATCGTATCAAGTAGGACAGCTGATGATTTGAGAAAAAACATAGAGGTTGATACTATTTGTTATTTGGGAAGAGAGTGTTTGCCTCTCTATGTTAACATCCCCTAAAATGATAGTCTCGTGTTTAATTGTTTGTGAGATCCTGGACAGTATGTCTTTGAGTTTGGGTATATTTTGTCCTGGAGAGAATATATAGTACTATCACACAGATGCATTTGGTCCTATTAAGATTTAGAAAGGATAGGAGTAACTCTGCATTAGTGAATGTTGGGGTGATGTTAGTAAAAGGCATGATATTTAAGGTGTCATGATAGAGTAGGGCTACACCTCCACCTTTTTTATGGGTTCTTTCCAGTCTGGCTATGCTAAAGTTGTGGCTTACGACTTCTGAGTCTTTTATGTTAAAATTTAGCCAGGTTTCAGGTAAGCCTAGGATGTCTGGTTTATACTGGTCAATCTAGGCATGTAAAGAGCTATTTTGTTGTTTATGCTTCTAAGGTTTAGGATCATTATAGTTAGGTTTTTAGGACATGTTCTAGGGTGTAGGTTAGTGCAAGGACCTGGATGTGGGTGGATGTCTCCACATAGTTACAATATGGAAATAAGATAGAAACATAGTGCATTATTATTTTTTTTTTTTTGAAGTAACAGTTCAAAAAGAGGTTTAAGGTAAGGTTTGGTATGTGAAGTGGTAAGGAATTTAAGAGATGAGTAGTAGGTTATGATCTAGTAATTGTGGGGAGATATTAGAGAAACTGCTGGGTTGAGACAGGTATGTGAAGGTGCCACCAAGGTGGAGGTGACTGAAGAGGAATAAGTAGTTGGAGTTTGAGTTGATAGTGATGTAGTACATGTGAGGAGTATTAGCAAAGTGGCTAGACAGGATATTAGAAGCATGATTACAAAAACACAGCATCAATGGGACCGGACAGTGTCCCAGGCTGCGTCCTACACAAGCTCAAAGACGACCTAACCCCTCACCTAAACACACTGTTCAAACTCAGCCTCTCCACAGGCTACGTACCCATAGAGTGGCACACAACAACGGTTATTCCGCTTCACAAACATGGAGCCATAACAGACCCTGGCAACTATTGCCCTATAAGCCTGACTAGCTTGGTCTGCAAGGCTATGGAGCGCATCATCATGGAACTCATTAACAGAGACATTGGGAACCTCCAAACACTAGACCCTACCCAGTTCGGCTTTGTTAAGGGCAGATCATGCCTCTTAAACCTGGTAGACTTCTTTGAGACAGTTACCAAGGCTATAGATGAGGGAAAGGTGGTACACACAGCCTACCTAGACCTTGCAAAGGCCTTCGACACCATTTCTCATTCTGGTATTATAGACCAGCTCACCAGCCTGAACATAAACCCATATGTCACAAGATGGGTTGCCAGCTGGCTCACGGACAGAACCCACATGGTGAGAGTTGCAGGGGCTAGGTCCGACTCTAAACTGGTTACAAGTGGCATTTCCCAGGGCTCAGTCCTAGGACCCCTCCTGTTCAGCATATACTTCTCAGAGGTACAGGTAATCACAGGAGGACTATGGCTGACCAAGTTCGCAGATGACTGCAAACTAGGGGCTATAATTGACTCTCTGGCTGATGCAGACATCCTCCTAAAGGGTCTCACTGAGGCGGATAACTGGTATCAAAATCATGGCCTCAAGCTAAATGCCAAAAAGTGCATAGTCACCCCCTTTGGAAAAAACAAAGTACACACAAACTACCACATAGGTGGTAGTCCCCTAAATACGGAAGACATAAGGGATCTGGGGACCCAAGCAGATAGTAATCTCTCCATTGATAATCACATTGCCAAAGTGGTTAGAAATCTAAGTGGCCCACCTAATCACAAAAAGGTTCTGATCCAGATCAAAAGAGGTTATTGTGCCCCTCTACTCATCACTGATCAGACCCATCATAGAGTACAACACCCCATTTGGAATGTACCTTACAAGACACCTGCAGCAGCTGGAAAAACCACAGAAGTACCTCACCAAGATTATCACTGGCCTCAAACAAATGCCCTATGCAGCTCGACTGAAGAAATTCCAGCTGTACTCGGTTGCATACCACCTACTCAGAGGTGATCTCTGCCTGACATAGAAGGCCATGTTCAACCCAGAATTGATGGACATGCTCCACCTAAAGAAAACCTTATCCCCTCGAGCCACACGCTCTAGGGATCTAAACCTCACCACAACAATAAATAGGATGTGCTGGAGGGATAGATTCCTGTCCCAGAGACTTCCCATGCTTTGGAACAAGATTCCAGTCTACATTAGGCAGAGCTCCTCGCTAACACACTTCAAGAGAAACCTTGACGAGTGGATGGGAAACAAAGTTTACCCGGGGATCACTTCAGTGGCTCTGCTGGACAGAGGCACGGGGAACTAATCTAAGGGGGCGGTGAAAGGCAACACATTCTGGCTAGGCTTATAAATGCCTTCAGGCAGATAGCATAGTACCTACCCTATGAACCTAATTAGTTAATATGATATGTTTAAGAGGGCTTGGTGGTACTATAGAGGGTATGTTTAATCCTTGAGGGAAAAATAATATTAGTTGGCAAGATTAGA
Organism: Protopterus annectens; assembly: GCF_019279795.1. Taxonomy (NCBI): domain Eukaryota; kingdom Metazoa; phylum Chordata; order Ceratodontiformes; family Protopteridae; genus Protopterus; species Protopterus annectens. The sequence continues at coordinate 128,180,212 of NC_056732.1, read as the reverse complement.
TGTATGTGTAGGGGGATGGGGAGATGGAGATAAGAGTGAAGCAGCTGATTGGAGTAACAGAGTTAACTAGTAGGATATCCTGATTGGAAGTTGGGTGGAGTTATTTCAATATAAGTGCAGAAGTAGCGGGGGTGGGTGGAAATTGGGTGTAGGGTAGGGAAACAGAGTGGGCTGACCCACAATAGTGATGGATGTAAAAGGAAAACAATAAGTAATAGCTTTAAGGTACATATGTTTTTCCAAAGAAGAGAAATCTTTTGATGCTGTCGCTGATTAAGCATTATTTTACTTGTTTATTTATTAACAAGTTTCTGTTGTTATAAAAATCTAAGCTGAGTTAAACAGTACCCATATCAGTTTGTGACAAAGAAACAGAAGTATTGATAGTCAAGTGTAAAAATGGGTTTTAAGCCAAATGTGATAACTAGTACCAAAGAAAAAGGGTTAAAAAGAACCAGTGCTACTATGGTGTGTGTGTGTGGGGGGGGGTCTTCTAGCTGCATGCATGCCAGAAATTAGTCTAGTACTTTAATTCAGAGCTAGTGAAATGTTACAAGTTTTAATGCTTCTATATAATCAGTCCAGCAGATAAGATATAGTGTCCCGACTTTATCGTGCTGCAATTCTGCAGGCTATGCTCTGTCGTTCAAATCGCTTCATCAGACTAAAACAATACTAAGCTACAAGTAATTTAAAATACTTTCCATCCAATCAAATTCTTTGCATTTTCAATCATCCTATAAAAACCTTTCTATATCTCTCACTGCTGACTAAAACGTAGCTATATACAATCTGTGAATAAGCTGCCTACAAATGTTAAAATATATTATAAAAACTTCTCTAATACATGCATAAATATACCATTACATAAAAAATATAAGAATATAAAAAGTATTGTTCTAAAACATATAGTTTCAGTGTCTTGATGGTCGTGCTTTTAAAAATGGTTTCATGGACAACATACCATTTAAACCAGGTGGTTTATCAGCATTAATGTATAATATCCATTTTTGTTCGGCTGTTTCTGTCATATTTGTTATATCACCCCCTCTTATTCCCTCTTGTATAATTTCTGACACTAAAAATTTAAAAGTATGTTCACGTCCTTCCTTAGAAACATCTTGTGGTAGTGCATTGGACTTTTTGACATTCCTAATGTCCCTGTAGTGCTCTAGAATTCTTTCTTTTAAAGAATGATTATTTTTTCCTATACACAAAGCATAACATGCTTGACAAAAACTAAAATATATTACACTTCTGGTTTTGCAGTCCACATAGAAATTTAGTTTTATTTTAAAATTTGCATATGGATGTGTAAAACATGATCCCGTATATACATATTTACATGCTGTACAATTCCTACAAGTATATGTTCCCACCCTGTTTGATTCGACAACATTCTTATACCCATGTGATCTATAACACAAATGTCTTTTTAAAGACTTATTATTTTTAAAAGAAAAGTGTGTTACTTCATCTATTACACCTTTTAATTCTTCTATAGTAGTTAAATATTTCAATTGTTTTATGATGTTACAAAACTTGTTTATATCACTGGAATATGAAATTGGGACCCTATACAATGAAGAGAGTGTTCCTTGTTAGCCATGTTGGTCCGCTATTTTTATTATTTTTGCATGATTTACGAGTATTTCCCGGCGCACCTTTATCCAGGTCTTGATTTTTATTGTACTCTATGCTCTGTAGTTGTCTTATAAGATGCACTGAAACACTTTTCCTTGAGGTGCTGCTTGGCCAAATGGATAATAGAAAGCCATGCTGCTTAGTTTGTAGAGTTGAGGCAATTCTTTGTTTTATGTTACTGTTGTCCTCAGGTGTAGTTATAAGGGCAATAAACTGTAAGGAAATAGAAAAACAGGAGTCAGCAACAGTGGTACATATGCCAGATATTCAATAACTTCCTAGATATCCAGATTGTGAAAGTAGGGTAATGTAAGATGCAGGAGGATTAGTAAAAGGTAGAGAAGGTAGAATCAGGTGGAAGGCAAAACAGAAAACCCATGTAGAGGTTAGAGGGAGAGACAGTAACTCAAATAGTAAAATCTGACCAGACAAATATCATGAGACAGTGTAAATACGGTGCTTTGTAGTAGGTCAATTACAATCAGACAGTGTAACAGTTTTCTAGCACTGTTCATCTAGCAACTAGGCTACCCTGGGATATACAGAAATCACAGCAGTGTCAAGATATGCTAACTAAGATAACTACCACTGTCTCAGTCCGGCAATAACTATGTTTATGTGAGTGAGAACAGCAACAACTGCAGCAGAAACACTCTAATAGTTAAATGTCATCATGTATCTCATCTCAACAGAAAGTACATTTCCAGAGTGGGGTAAATCAAGACACAAAAACTTAAAACAGTCCCAATCTAGTAGTGACTAAGTTCTGAGGGAGCAATCTGCATTGTAACATGAATGTCAACATGATATACTCAACAGAGTTATGCAGGTAATATAATATAGAAAATGCCATATGCTATGATGGGTCTACTTTGTTTCAACCCAAACTAACTGGGGGGGGTCTATGCCCCAACACCCCCTCTTACTATATATACTAACTACAGGATCACACTACAGTGGGGAAAAGGGCATATATATATATATATATATATATATATATATATATATATATATATATATATATATATGAATCTACTTCTGAAGTTCGAAGTTTCAAAACTTCGAACTTCAAATGGCCGAGACAAGAAGATCGAAATTTTGAAACATCAAAACAAAATTAAAAAAAAAAAAAAAAAAAGAAAATAAAAACAAAAAATTTTTTTTAGTTCTTGCATGGGGGCAAACCTCCCCTGCACCGCCCATACCCCTGCTAAAAAAAATACCAACTCTGAGATCACACTAGAGTGAGGAAAATGGTAAATATCCCGTTCAGCGCTGTATGGGGATCTCCATTCAAAATGTTTAAAGTTTCAAAACTTCACTCTTTTGGTCTCAGCCATTTGAAGTTTGAAGTTTAAAAACTTCAAGCTTCTGAAGGGGATTCATATGGGTAATACCTTCTAAGCAGAGCTGCCTGTTTTCAGGAGTGGTCTGTCAGCAGTTGGTCTGATTAAATTACTAATTTAGTCATACAGTATGCACGGAGAGAGAGTGAGAGAAGAAATCAAGCCTAAGACCTGGATTATGGTCCTCGGCTGGAAGAGTATGGCTAATGGACTTTTTACAAGAATGAAGACTGGGTAAACCCTTAATAAAAGAAAAGAATCCACACCTAACGGAGTAACAAACAAGCAAACCGATTAGAAATGTCACACGACAAACAGCATATCGTATGCCAGAATTTCTCATTTTCCCCATTGTAGTGTGATCCTGGAGTTAGCTATAGTTAGAGGTGTGTGGAGGGGATAGCCCCTCGACATTGGGAGGTGGTGGGTGTAGACCTCCCATTTAGTTTGGGTTTATTTTGTCTTCTGGAAAGAATTAGTCATTGGTGTTGTAAGTATGCTTGTCTATGGTTTAAAATGTATTGTTTTGAAGCTTTCAGTGAAATATAATATAAATCCAAACTAGGTGGGGGGCTCTGCCCCTCACACACACACCCCTAACTATTTATGCTAACTCCAGGATCGCATTACAGTGGAAAACGGGAATATACCTTTTACTTGCATTACAGTACTCTACACAGTGACAGTACTTCACTTCAGTGAAATGCGATTCGGTGAAATTAATTTTCAGTAATTTGACCTTTCAAAGATTTGGTAGACCTATAGATATATATATATATATATATATATATCTATATATATCTATATATATATATATATATATATATATATATATATATATATATAGATATATATAGATATATATATATATATATATATATATATATATATATATATATATATATATATATATATATATATATATATATATATACGTAATGGGGAATGGGTGACTTTGCCTTTGCTTTGGCTTCCGCATGGGAGGCTGAAGAGGGCTGGCCTCCCTTTCATCAATGCTATTTTACTATTTTAGTGATGACACCTTCACTTTTGGCAGGTGGATTGTTTGACTCATTTAGTTTGCTGTCAGTAGGTCATGAGTGGGCTTCTCATAGTGGACTAACTAGAAATTTTTTCCATGCTACTATTAAATTCAAATTTAGATTTGTATCTCTGGCTAATCACTATGGCCCCCATAGTACAAGGAAGTATAAAAATAGATTGAATACATATTAATTACAAGTATAGTAAAAAAATGTAAATGCACTATCTCTCTCTATATGTATATATATATATATATATATATATATATATATATACAGGCATACTCTTTAGAAGAACAAGAGAGTAACACATAGATGTAAGATGTACACAATCCCTGATATTCATCAGCTGATTAGACAAGATTACAAAGATATCACCTAAGATAGGTCTTAAAAGTAGCCAAAGTCACAGATCGCCGAAGCCACTGTGGTAGAACAGACCAGAAATCTGGGACCTGGTAATCACATGACCCCGGGAAATGCTGTCCACTCCCTGATGACAGGGAAGAAAGTATAGACTGGCTAGTATCGGACTAACAGATCCTTATGGTAGGAAAAACCCATTTTACATTGATCTAGAAATAATAACACAAGAACCTTGATCACAATACATGAATGTACAGACAGCCAATGTGGTCTGCAAAGTATGAAGTAATACATATTGGAAATGTGGTACACAAAGATGTAAGAATGCATTCAAGTTCTACACTAACTTTAAATGATAGACTGCTGTGCCAGGGAATCTCATGCGAAGGGCACTGCACTTATCCAAATACAAGGAGACCAAGGTATAGTCAACCACCAAAAGGTCCTCATGACAAGGCAGGTGTTTCACCTGTGAAAAATTCCCCAAATGGCAGCAGAAGGATATTATCATAGCTGTCATCTGGTCCTGAAGTGTTACCTTATCACTGAGGTTAATTTTGAGATCATGCAATCCGGAAACCGACTGCAGTCTCTCACCTCTCAGAGGGAATTCCTTACCCTCTCCACTCTGTGCTACCACTGTAGTGCTCTTGGCATTCCTTCTCTTTTTATGTTTTTTTTCCTAATCTGTAAATTGAACATTGATATTTTCCTTTCTTTCTAACAGCTATTTTTCCATTTCATGAAACATGGAAATGTTTTTTTGTCTTTTTTTCTGTAATTTTTTTTTTAAGTTTCTCTACATTAAATAGTATGCACAGATTTGCAGATTTGTTTTTGCTTGTTTACACTGTTATACATTGTCATTACATTTCTTGCTTTGCTCTTCTCCACTGATTTTACTATTTAAGGCCCTGTTCGGTTTGCTGTTGTATATTCATTCTCTGGAGCAGGTCATGGGAAAAATGGCTGACTGGAATGCCCAGACACCTGATTATAAGATAAACAGGCAATAAGGGTTTTCCGTAATGCTACAACAAGTTTGGAAATGGCCTTTCCTCCCAAATGTATAGCAAAGTAGGGTCTATCTTCTATGGTCACATTGTCCCAGTGTCACTATGACAACTACTATGAATAGGACAGTGATGACTTTCTAGATAAGTAAAACCAGTTTACCTTTTTCTGTGATAAAGATAAACAAAGGAAGTGTTACAGTATTTCTTAAACTCTATCTTATGTTCTACTCTGTAGAACAGACATTCCAATTTATGAATATAAGAAAGGATGGAGAATTTATTCTTTTTGAAAAAAAATATTTATTATACCAGAGCCTTTTAGGTATGACTTTGTCACAAGTACTTTTGTTCTTTCTCTGTCTTAAGTGCTTCTTTGACCATCAGCCAGGTGCACTCCATCTGACTGACCTGAAGGTTCAGTCTACCCCCTGACATGGGCAGGAGGGGCAGTCTGTGAGGATTACCTAATTGTCTTTAAGTCAAGGAACAACATAAGAAATCCTTGGATCAACCCCATAAATAAAGAAGCAATAAATATATACATGCATACATATATCCATACATACATATATACATAAGCAGCTTTTTTGCATTCAGAGAAGTTATGCCCTGAAATGGTCTGCAAGAGAAAGCATTGCTATGTAAGGTAGCTGAGCGATTAAATGAAGATTAAGATGAAAGAAAAGTGGAGAAGAGAGAAGGACTGGGTAGCTGCAATAATCTGGTGGATTAATTTGTTCATGTGTTCATGTGTAAACATATTCAGCTTCAACTCCTTGTATAACAATGATCAAGTAAGGCTTCTCAAATCTAACTCCCTTCCTCTACCATTTACTACCGCATTCCTCTGCAACTGACCTATCTACAGAACATAAACCTTCAATTTTGTATCATCCACGAAGGTAAAAGGTATATGCATCTAGTCAAAGTCAGCAGGCATTAGCTTTCTACTCTTGTCACATAAGGAGCACAGATGACTTTTTTGCAAAGCTTTTTCCATTCATGATTAGAGGGTTTCTTTTTCCTGCACATAAGATTGCTTTTGGACATATACTTAGCAGAGGATAAGTATCTATAACTCCTGCCCGAGAAGAAAAAGACAGTTCCTGAAGACTGTGTGCCATTCAAGATTGTGTGTTAATGTTCACTTGATCAGAATGCATCATAGCCAGCTGAGGTTGCTGTTATCAGAAAATAACCTTTTCACTGACATGCAAAATCCTCAGTGATTGTCCAGAAGTAGAGATGGCACAGCCCACTGCAAGGTGTGTAAATAAGTAGGTTGCCTTCACAAAATATTAAGTTCTGTGGCATTCAAACCCTATAAATACATTTTTCTCTTTTAATGTGACATCCAAACTACTGTTTTTTAATTAATTGCCTGGTACACATCAAGGAATACTATACTACTAAACAAAAGGAACCCCCTGGCCAGAAGGCACACGTGTCAAAACCAAGAATGTGATATCAGATTGTGAGGGATAGTATTAGACCTGAAGGAAACATGCTAATATACAATTGTCATTTGGCAAGAAAAAAGTGTAAATGAACAAACCCAAGGCTATACGTCACAATATAAGACCTGAAAGAAACATGATGGTATGAAAACCAGTGCCAACTGGGAAGAAAGAATTGTAAATGAGTAAGTATAAGGATTATCATACACAACTGAGACTTACATGCCGATAGCCTAGTACCTACCTATGAACATGAGAAACACAGTACATTTAGGCACGAAAGAAACATTTATATAAGGCTTCTTTACAAGCTTCCCCATCCTTAAGAATAAAATGCAATAGTCAAACCTAAACATAAACTGGCAGTAAGTACTGTGCTAGAAAACAATGTGTCCACTGAGAGGTGTAGCCCATGGAGATGGCTGCACATATTCCAGTTACAGAACCATGAAGAATCCAGTTTCTGGTGCTTCAAAACCTAGCAGGGTCTGTCAAGTTAACTTTCTGTGCCTCCTTCCCTTTGCCTCACAGCTACCAGTATGATAACTGGTTTTGCATTTGTTCCTGTCACTTCATTCACACCTGTAGTTGTGCGCACAACAGAAGTGATGTGCACTAAAGGGAATGGAGTTGTCCATATTTTCAGCTGTAATTTAAGAATACTCCCAGGACCACTTGCAAGCTCTTTCTAACCCAAGACATGGGATTATGATAATGTATATGACGCTGATTAATATTTGGAAATCTCACATCACAGGGCTCTTTCTTTGCCGCAAGACACAGGAGAAATATAGCATCTTATCACTACACTTTTAGGCTTTGCACTTTGCTCTTCAATATATATAGGCCAGCATTTTAAACATAAAACTATACACATTCATGGGTTAACCTTCTGCCACTAAAAATGATGAGTGCACTTACAAAACTAAAAAGAGCTGAAAGTATAAGAAAAACAGGTTGCATAACATTCCATAACCAATACGTGTAAACAATTACAGCACACGTATCACAAAATAAATAGGTTGTTCCAAATTGTTTAATAAAATGACCATGGGGTGTTTTTATGCAGTGCCATGGAATGCAACTCCTTATTTAAATTGCTGACTTCCAGTATTTAGTCTTACAGATACATTTTTCTTTTTTTTTTTTATGCAGACTGCATGGCGTCACTTTTTAATGAATAGGAAAAAAAGTCAATTATCTTTTTTAAAAAAATCCCCTGCATGATTAGACTTGCAAATATGCTTTATTGTGGATTTCACCACAGCATGAAGGATTTAAATGATAAGCCTTATTCGATTACATTTTCTAGAAAAGTTTGTGATTAACAGATAATGCAAAAGCACTGCAAAGACTTTTATAAGTTATGCAAGCATGTTATATTTCATCTACTCCAGTTACCTGTTATTAGTTATCATGCAGAGCTGAGAACCTGAAAAATTTAGGGTTTAATCCCAAGATTTAGTTGCTTGCTGTGTGATCCTAGTAAACCAGTGTAGCAGATCTGTTTGCTATAATGTAGCATTAAATAGAAGTTGAGTCCTTCATTCATGACTGCAGTACCAGTATATTTGCTTTGTTTTGGGACAGTACTATCAATTTTAAGAGAGCGATAGAAAGGGAAGGTGGTAAGTTCCGACAGTAAGCATCAGTTTAAGTGGCAGTCAGCTATTCTTAGTGAGCTACATTTCCAGGTAAATGTTAATTGTCGGTGGGGGGGGGGGCTCTTTTAATTGACAAAAATATGAGTGATAGAGAATGCATGCAGAACAGGACATCCACAATGTAAAATAAAAAAGCATGCATGCCATAGTTTCTAATCACTTGAAGACTGAATATAGGCAGGCTGCACATAGGAATTTATCTGCTAAACAAAAGAAAAGTAGTGAATTTCATTCCAAAAACACTCATAGAGCTAAACCATGAAGAAGCAGACTGTTTGTTTTCCTGTACTATGAATATCCCCTAAATGAAAGGTGATCATATTCTGCATTTAATGGTGAAAATCATGCAGGATAGAGCAACTTAGTTACACAAACCTTAAATGCAAAGCAATCTATGAAATATACATACACAAATGAAGAAGAAAAAATAAGTGATTAAGGTGGGATTTGAGCCCAAGCCTTCTAAAATACCACTCCATTAGATGAACAGTTGTATCACTAAAGATGCTGAAAAGTATAGGTGTCCCACTGGTTTGTTAACCCTCCTCAGTGCACAACCCAGGTTCAAACAAATATTTCCCTCAACAAGTTACTATAGTGTGTGCAAAAAATATAGACACACTGAATAAGAATCAGGTACTTCAGCTGGGATATACTCATGTTCTGCAGAACACATAGTATCACTGAAATAACAAGAAACCTGTATGTCCTATCAGCAGTTTAACCCTTCTCAAAGTACAGCACTGTGGCTGTGCTCGCCTCATAGCAAGACGTTGTCCCGTTCGATTGTCAACTTGAGCATCTTCTGTGTGGAGGCATACGTGAATGGGGCATGCCTTCGTTGAAGGTTGTGCGTCAGGGCTGGTAACCCGGTACATAAAAATCCACTACCAATCATTAGCAGACCAGAGTTCCGCTGTGGCGACCCCTAACCGGGAAAAGCCGAAAGACACAAACAAACAAAAAGTACAGCACTGTGGTTATCTGTCCAGTATACCAAAGTATGACATATCTGTCAGTAAAGAGACAACATCCTGAAAGTTCAGCTTCAACATGTGCTAGCAAGCCTTGCATTAATAAACACAACACAAAGTAATTTTGAACTACTATATACACCATGTTTGCTATACAGTTATGTAAGGAGCTTGATTCATAAGCACGGATCATGATACTTGTATGAAGAGACATTGTTGTTAATTTCAAATGTAAAAACACACTCTCAAAATGTTTTCCCGTAACAAACAATTACCTGGCTACACAAGCAATTTAACATTGTTTGGTTTGTACAGTGAATCTAGAACAAGATGATGACAGTACTGGATCTTGGCTTGATGTGACTGTGTTGTCACAAGTTCTTAAAAAGCACCTGGGCTTTCTTCTAATAAATGATTATGGTAGTTTTAGAAAATGATCAAATGATTGGGTCTTAAATCTTCTGTATGATACATTAATTTACAAACAAATCATGTAGTAAATGTAAAAAAAAAAATCATAAAAATCTGTTAACATCAATCCTGTCTACTCTTGCTGTAACTCAAAAAGTCCAACAGATAAAAATATTAAAATAAATAAATAAATTAATTAAAATATTTTGGGAAAAAAAGTCCAGCAGAAGAAGAACTACCAGAGACTGTCCCAGAGACTTCCCATATTCTGGAACAAGCTACCCATCTATGTCAAGCAAAGTTCCTCATTAGCACTCTTCAAGAAAAATATTGATGAGTGGATGAGAAATAGGAAATATAAACCGGGGATCACATCTGTGGCTCTGCTCGATAGGGGCACAGAAAAATAACTTTCTTGGGTGGCGTAAGCCAGGGAACCTTGTTGGCTAGGCTTACTTAGGCCCTTGGACCGATAGCCTAGTACATACCTATGGACCTACCACCTACCTAAAATTATTATATACACAGAATAGCAATTCAGTGTGAAAACTAAAGTGCTTCCTTTTAATGTCTGTGCTCTGGTTATGTTTCCCATTTTGCCATCATGGCAGGGACTAATTGATAAATTTTACAGCCTCCATTATCATAAATCCAGAGTAGTGGCCATTTTAATAATATATCAATCATGTGATCTTGTGTTAACTGCCATTGGTGAGAGAGAGGGCAGAATGGTGTACGGTTGTCCTGCAGTGCTTGGTTGCACTGTATTCAATGTTGGGATTTGAGATTACATCAACCCTTAAATCAACAATCTGCTGAGTATGTCCCCTCAACCCTTTTAAGTTACTTTTGAGGATGACCCCTTGTCTTCTCCCACACATAATCATGTGCACCATTCTCATATCCCCGGCAACTCTTGTAGTCTTTAGTGAGAACTCTAGCTCAGCTGATTTCTGCACAGATTCATGCTCCTAAAAACCATATTCATTTATGGTGGCTTTCCTCTGGACTCCTTCCAGCAGTTTGATCTCTTTTTCCTTATACGCCCTCCAGAAATACGCACAGTATTAAAGGTGCGATCTGACTAGACCCATGTAGGGTTGAAGCATTATCTCTCTGCTTTTGCAGTATTTTCCCTGGCTCACAGATAGGACCCACAATGTCAAAATAGGTGCCACCACCTCCGACAGCAGACCTGTCACTAGTGGTGTTCTCCAGGTATCTATCCTGGGACCCCTACTGTTTAGCATATACTTCTCAGAGGTCCAGGCAAAGACAAAGGGCCTGTGGCTGACCAAGTTTGCAGATGACTGTAGGTTGGGTGCTGTCATTGACTTCCCAATTGATGTTAACATACTGCAAGAGTATCTCACAGCTACAAATAACTGGTGCCAAAGTCATGGCCTTAAGTTAAATGCAAAAAAATGTATCATTGTACCATTCGACAAAAACACGGCCCCTACTGATTACCCCATGAACAGCAAATCCCTAAGTACATAACCTGTGGTGAGAGACCTGGGAACTCAGATTGACAACAATCTCACATTCGACCATCATGTGGCAGTCATGGTCAGAAAAGCCTTTTACTTGGTTCATCTCATAAGTAAAGGGATTGCATCCAGAAAAAAAGGAGGTTATTACCTCTCTGTACCCCTCCCTTATTAGACCTATAACTGAGTATAATGCCCCATTTGGTATGTATCTCTTCAAATACCTGCAGCAACTGTAAAGGTCCTAGAAACACCTCACAAAGAGTATCCATGGCTTAAATCATTATCACTCTACTCAGTATCATACAGATTGCTCAAAGGCGATCTGTGTCTCGCCTACAAGGCAATGTCAGACCCTGCCCAACTAGAGATGCTTCATATCCGTAAGTCTAACTCCTTACGCATTACCCGCTCAATAGGCCTAAGTCTAGTATGTGACATCGATAAAACCTGCTGGAGAGACAGGTTTGTCTCCCAGAGACTGCCCCATCTCTGGAATAGACTTCCCATACATGTCAAACAGAGTACCTCACTGACCCTCTTTAAGCTTAACTTTGATGAGTGAATGGGAAACCATAAATTTGTGTCAGAGGTTCCACCTTTGTCCCTCACTGACAGGGGTGACAGGTGCTGACTGAGGTTTCTTTTTGGGGATAAACTCTTGGCTAGGGTTGTAAGGGCCCCAGGTACATTAGCCTAGTAACCTCCTATAATCCTATGTAATCCAAAATTCTATTTAATGGTGTATCTGTTCCATCACTCTAGTCATGGTGGTCTATTCCAGTTGTGCCCACCATTCCTGGATCCTTATTCCACTGTGTAACCATCAGTTCCACTCTCTTAGCAGATACTTCATACCAGAGTTGTTGTGATCCAGGAACAGGTTTTTGTATTTTCAGCACTGAACTTCAGCTGCCACTATTCTGCATACTTGGTCAGCTTTTCATAGATTCATAGATTAGTACTAAGCTAACTGCCCTTGCGAGCCATTGTAAGCCTAGCCAATTATCCCTTGTGAGACTCAAACCCTGCACCTTGTGTTTGTAAGGCAAACACCTTAACCATTAGGCCACCCTCCCAACCTCACTAATTTCCAAATCAATCCTTAGGCTCCTTCCCATCATTTACTGCTAACCCTATCTTTGTGATATCAGTAAAAAAAGTTAATCTTACTCTGTTTTCCCTCAGATCTGCCTGAAGCAAATGCACTGTAGAATTCTAGAGCCGGTACTGATTCCTACTATGATCCAGTAATCACTTTTATTACTCCTGATATTGTCCATCTTGCCATAATGAAACACGTTCTGCCCTTCATCCATGCAGCTGTCCAGTTAATCTAGACTATTACATCTTCTGCCATGTTTCTAGTTACATATACACACACAAAATACACAAAGACACACACAAAACCAAATTATCCACTCGTTTCTATTTTTCAGAAATAACAGAGGAGGAAATTACAGGGACCATATATGCATTTTGGCAGATTTACATAGTAATCAGTTGTGTTAAACTACTCCATCAAACAGTAAAGTCAAGTCCATTATGGAAATAGTCCTTGGCAATGGATACATGGTGATCTGCATTAATTTCTGGCCACCAGTCTGCATTTCTAAACCCAGTATATATTTTACAAAATGATTTTAGTGAAAAACAAATGACAAAATACAGTCATTACTACCCTTTTCAATCATTGTACCTTAGCACTAATTAATTAAGCATACATTTGTTTGTGTTGACCAAAAAAATGTGTTGGCATTTGTTGCCCAGGAAAATGGGGGTAGGCACAAGCCATTTCCAGCACAGGCCAAGGGAGAAACAATAACAATCAAACACTAAGCAATTCAAAGTAAATAAAATAAAACATCAGAAGAAGCTATGGAAATTCTGGCTGGCTTGTACAGTGGTATAGATAGAAATTGTTATCAAGTTTACAACTGAAATCATGTGGCACCTTCTTTATAATGTATCGCATCCATATACAAGCTTAGGTTATGAGCCTTCAGTGTGAATGAATGTAAATTAATATTATTCATCTGCCACACGTACAGCATAATCATCATCATCAAAATACTTTAGAGAAATTTAAAAGTTAGAGCTTCTGTAAAGGGAAGAATGATGAGCAGAGATGAAGAAAAATCAGAAGAAAAAAAAAGATCATGAGAAACACCATTTAAACAGGCCCTGTGGGTAAAGGAGGAAGAGAATTTAAACTAAAGGGTATTAAGGGGTGAACTGAGGTAGGGTAAGAAGTGATAAAGATAATCAGTAGAAATGCTGGGCAAAATAAGGTGATAACAAGTATGGATGTAGAGAAAAGGTGGTTGTAAGTGAAGGTCCGAGGGTATTAAGGGTGCATTGAAGAGGGGAACAAAGTAAACCATATGTTAAGGGGTAGCCATCATAAAAAGGAAAACATAAGGTCCAGTGGTATTTGTCTAACATCTGTAATGCAATTGCAAATCTTACTGGAATTCTGGTGAATTTTCATGGCAATTTTAAAATACTTAATCCGTGGGATCTTCCTGATGTATTGGCGAGATAGTTTCACATCTTTGACAAGTACTGAGACGAGGATGTCACCATCATAATTCTTAGACTTGGTAACTTTAATTAACGTTTCAGATTCATGTCTTAAACTGAGAGTGGAGACACATGACTGGAACATTAACTGTATGAGTGGATGCCAACTTGGAGATTATGAGATATAATGAGACTTGTTAGCTGGGAAGAGGAAATAACAATAGAGTTCAGACTGTTGTATTTTTTACATGCATAACAGTGGTGAGATCTACTGAGGAGACAGCCTGTACATTTTTCAGTTTCATTGTAGGTTTGTTCTGGCATTAAAACTGGAGTCTGTCAAAAGTGTTACTCAAGATCATATTGGTATATACAACACTAGGGGGCCAAGAATTAATGTAAGTAGTAACTCAGATATCTGTTAGGAAGGAAATGAGTCTCTATTGTGGACAAGGTTTGGGTTTTCTTTTTAAAAGCTTTATTAACCTGTAAATCAGATTATGGATTGTAATCTATACTGGTCACTAAGAATGCAATATCGCCTTTGTCTTCAGCCACTATAACCAAAAGATGATATTATAATGAGACCATTAGATTCATTAGAATCAGAAAAGTTACCGATGAATAATACGGTCTTAAATTTCTTTACATTTAAGAGAAAGCAAGAACAAAATTTGCCAAAGTTGTAGTTTTGAAGGGGTAAGGATGTTAAGCAGTTTGCAGGACAAAGCTAAGCTGTTTACATATTCTATTATGGGCACTGAGTGAGAAATGTCAGACATAATGTTAACAAAAATGTTAAAGAGAAGACTAAATATGGCCTCTGCTGGGCAAGGCATAAAGCTGTTTCAGAGATAATGTAAGAATGCAAGCAAGGTGCATATGGGTCAACAGCATTTAATGATATAAGGAAATGTATGTACAGGTAGAAAAATAACTGCTAGCCATAGATAATTTGATTATGACATATCCATTTTCAAAAGAAAAAGTTTGCAAGAATTCACAAATCACATCTAGTCACTAGTGTAAACAGTGAAGTAAACTGACTATATTCTAATGCTTAAGTCCCTTTTTGGCATGGAATGTATCTTGAAACAGAACAAATTTAAACCTGTTCTATATTTAATGCATATGATAATAATAGTCCAAGAGAAGATATCTTAAATGAGCCAGTCTCACTGCTATGATGACTGTCACATAAGATTGCAATAGTCTCTACATGAGAATCGGGTATGAAAGGGTAGACTTGAGGGAACAAGACAGGTTTCAGCTCAAATATGAAAAAAGACTTACTTCAATTCAGAAGGTAAAAGCATGACATCTACCCCTCAGTTTCATAATTCACCAAGAGCTTGAAGACCATACTAGAGGGACAATGGTTATACTGGTGCAGCTAGTCCTCCTGCAGTGTTAGTTGACCTACTGACCAGAGGCTTGTTCTTAGTCTTTATTAAAGACAAATCACACCACCATTATCAGCATTTTTTGCTATATATCCTTATCTAAAGAGTTTTAACATCCCAGTGTCCCCATCACAACTTACTTAAGTAGTTGCTACCGTATCACTATCTCATGTGACCTATGTTCATTACCTTGCCATTCAACCAGCCATGCCATGCAACCTACATTCTCTACTATTAACTATGTCATTGTTCTGACATGTCATACTCTGCCTCACCTGGACCTTTCTAGCCATAATACTGAATCAGATCCTACCTACCCCAATTCTTCTTACTATAATTTGTCATATTTAATTTCTACTAGATTTCATTGCTTTTTGCTATATTTTTCTACACGTGTATATATATATATATATATATATATATATATATATATGTTACAAATGTTTTTGGCATTTTTTGTTTTGCCAAATTAATGTTTGGATAAACTGCTTTCACTCAAATGACATACTACCAACTGAATTATGTTAGGGAGTTCTATATATGTAAAATTCTGTTGTAAGTAGTAATATTTTTTTCTATACATGGCTATTGATAGAAAGGTATTACTGACAATATTCAGAGAAAATCCATTGCAGATAAATGTTATTTTGCTTATTGCATGGTTGGGGGGGGGGGGGTTATACTCATGAATGATTCCAGCATACAGGTTCTCTTTATCCAAGTATTACATTGTTTCTGGAAGTTGTTTGGAAAAGTTGTGACATGGCTTTGCCCAGCTGAATAGTGAGAAGGTCCTGCAGAGATGAGTTGTTCACAAAGAGGATATTGAATTGCATTGTTTCAGTTAATTATTTTATAATTGGTTGCTGTCATGATTAAGGTCTTTACCTCACAAACACAAGATACAGAGTTTGATCCTTTCCTCTTGTCCCTGTCTGTGTGGAGTCTTCATGTTCTCCCTGTGTGGGGTTCATTTCACCTTCCAAAAACATGCTAGGTGTTTCCACCTCAAGAGTGGAAGGCACTAGGTTCAAACCACACACCTCAGTTGAAGTTAAGAGGTATGCTGACAAAACTGAATGGAGATAAGGGCAGCAGCACAGGCCCTAGGTGCTGCCTAGTGGGGGAAGATTTGTGTAGACCAACCACTTTAAACATCAACTGTGTGTGCAGTATCCACTAGATAGGAGAACATGGATCACAGACTATGTGCCATGTCTGGCTAGCCACTCAATTTTGTTGTAGGTGATTTTGGCATGTTGACTAATTTACAGATACTAAGTGAGTTGAGGAACTGGCCTACTCTGACAAATGCCTGGGGTGCATATTAGCAGTGGGAGGGGCCTATGTGGCCTTATTGGGCATGTGTACCTACCGTAAATTCCAGTAGACTGTGTCAATAATCTACTTGCTGGAGGGTGTCTAGTTGACTGGCCTGGGTTACCTTGAGTGACTGGTCAGTGGACATAAAACCAGTCAACCTGCCAAAAAGGAACAAAGAATTGCTACAATGAATATAGCTTCACTGACAGGATGCAGCTTGGAAGTAGATGACATGATTGTAAGGAGAATGCTGGACATTCTATGTGTCTAGGAGACAAGATGGAAGGCCAGTGCAGGAAAAGCCACTTGGTTTGGGATCTATAATCTACTACTCATGACAAGGAGGATAGATTAGAAATGGTGTGGGAATTGTGGGGAGGGAGACCGGAGTTGTTTGAAGACCATGAGGGATGTCTTCAGAATTAGTGACAGACTCATGGCAGTTAGAGTCAAGTAGGGCATGATTCATAATTTCAGCCTATGTTAGGTAGGGCATGATTCATAATTTCAGCCTCTGTCCCACAGTAGAGTTGTAACGGTGAGGAAGTGAGCGGAATCAAGAAGTAGTTGCAGGACCTACTATTAAAAGTGGGACACAATGAGTTTGTGCTCATTCTGGGGAGCCCGAATGCTCATATAAGGACAGAAACAACAGGATATGAAGACTGTCTGGTTTCTCATGGTTGGGGACAACAGGAATAAAGAAGGAGTGGCTGTTCTCGACTTCTGTCTTGCAAATGGCTTGATGGTGGCCAGTACATGGTGCACCAAGACAGACAGTCATAAACTCACATACAAGAGTGATCAACATGCAACTTAGATAGACTTCTTCCTAATACAGAAAAGGCATTGGGGTACAACCAGAAATTACAAAGTCGTCCCAAGTGAAACTATTAGCACTCAACATAAACCACTGGTGGCCACAATCAGTGATCATAGAAGGTTCTAAGGTCAACAGGGACCAGATGGAAGATGACCTGGAAGTTGATTGAAGTAAAAACTGTAGGGCTATAGCACCTCAGAAAGAAGCTGAAATAAGCAGAGCAAAAAATAATGGCAGCATCTCGAAACAGCATGTGAAAAATCTACAGAAGTGATATGCAGCCATGCCAGGAATGGAAACAAGATGTATAAGGAAAGCTGGAACAGGAATGAAGAAATTCAGGAAGCCATCAGAAGAAAGTAATGCAGGTAGAAGTAGGAAATGGAAAAGACAGAGCAGTCACAATGGCAGCAGTATGTCAGAGAAGTTCTACCAGCTTCTGGAAAGTGACTCAGCAGACAACACACAGAAATTAAATCAGGTTGCAGGGCAAAGATGAAAACATAGAGATAAGATGGTCATCAGACAGAATTCATAATGGATGCAGTAACAATCTCCTCAACAGTCCAGGGCATGTCAAATGCAGAATGAAGGAGCAATTCCTGTAGCTTCTGAATTAAGAAAACCTCAAAGAAGCTTCAGCCCCAGACACAGCCTACAATGAAAGAGAAAGAAGAACCCATCCTAGAAGAAGTTATTACGGCACTAAGGAAGATTAAGTCAGGCAAAGCAGCTGCTCAGATGAAGTCACAGCAGACATGATCAAGATGCTGGGGTATTAATGGCCATAAGGCTACTTATCATGGTATGTAGAGGAAAGGCATATCCCAGATGAGTGCAGAATAAGCATTCTAGTATTAATGTACAAGAACAAAGGGGACATTCATAACTGTATGGCACACAGAGGCATCAAACTCCTGTCACAGTGCATCAAAGTGCTGGAGAGAGTGATAGATAAATGAATATACAGGTGTGGTCCAACCATTCACCTGTCTATCCAAGTAGTAGAAATTACAATGGAAGATGAACAGTTAGCATTCAGATCAGGATGCAGCACAACTGATCTGAAGCAGAGAAAATGTTAGAGATGAAAGAGTCCAACTGGGCATTCCCAGATTTAGAGATTTTTCAACCACTTCCTACCAGACAGGACATACTCGCAAAGGCCCCATTGGAAACATAATAAGCACACATTACCTATAAGATTATGTAAAACAGAGAGGCTGGTTTTAGTTAATGTTTCATCTTGGGATTTTCACTTATTCTATAGCATATTGGCAGTAGTTCGTCCATACGGACAACCGTACGAAAAAACCCATTCACAAAATTGAAAAATTGTAAAAATTAAAGAAGCCTAGTATTATAGCAGAACTTTCGAGACCATTTAAATTAGTTACATATAGAGGCTATCTAAATGCTACACCCCAATTAACTCAATTCTAGGACTTAGAAGTTCCAAATCCTACTGGGCCAGCATTTTTCAACCACCTCCTATCACACAGGACATAGATGCAAAAGTCCCTTTGCCATTTGCATCTAATAGCTCCTAGTCCTACCTAATCCTGGCCTAACATTTTCTTCAACCACCAGACAGGACATACACACAAAGGCCCCATTGGCTGGCACGTGTAATAGGAACATCCAGCCTTGACTATGGAGAGGTCAACAAAACAATCCTACCACAGGGTACGATTTTTAAAGAATAACCACACTCAGGAAAACCACAGTGCCCAAAACCATGACATCAAGGCTGGAGCAAATAATAAAAATAACACAAAGGCACTGCCAAGTACCAGGAAAAAAGAGGGCTGCCAATGTCAAAACAAACTGTATTACAGTAAGACCAAAAACAAAAAACATTAAAAGCTTTAACTTTCTCACTGCATATTTCATCCTACAATCTCGGACTTCTTCATATGAACAACAACAGTTGAACAAGTTCCAAACATAAATACACCTCCCTCCAAGAACTATCCTGTTGAGCCACTGATTAAATTGCATAATCAAACAAAAAATTAACACAATTCATGAATAAAAATGTCAGTTTGTTAAATGATTTTCACTAGGAAGTTTGTATAATGTTGTAAAGCATAGAAAACACTTTCAATATCTAACAGAAAGCCACCAGAAGATGTTCATTTCAGCATTAGCAGTTCTTTTTTTTTCCTGTTACTTGGCAGTGCCTTTGTGCTATATTTACTGGTGGCTGCAGCCTTGCTGTCATGACTTTGGGTACTGTAGTTTTCCTGTGTGTGATTATTGGTTTATTATTGAAGATTCCATGTGGGGCGGTTGCAGTGGTGCAGCGGTTACTGTTACCACCTCACAGCAAGAGGTTCTCCGGTTAGATTCTCGGCTGGGGTGCCTTCTGTGCAGAGTCTGCATGTCCTCCCTGTAGTCACATGGGTTTCCTCTGGGTGCTTTGGTTTCCTCCCACATCCCAAAGACATGCTGTAGGTGTTTTGGACACTCTAAATTGGCCCTAGGCATGAGTGTGTACGTGTGCCTTCTGTAGAAGGTTGGGCACTGGGCTGACAACTCAACACCATAAAACTCCACTGCCAATCATGAGCGGACAGCTGATCTGCTGTGGCGACCCCTAACCGGGAAAATCTGAAAGAAGAAGAATTGAAGATTCCATGTGTCAGGATGGTTTCCCAGTTGGGGAAAATTTAAGAGAAATTGGCGTTAGAGTGTTTCGCAAAATGATGGGTCAACTTGCACAATTAGTGGCTTTGTTAACCCAGCAAAGCTTGGCTTTAAGATCAAATGTTTCTATGGTTACCATTCCTGGTAACCAGGAAGTGATGCAACAGGAAGGACTTGGAGACTGTCCTGAAACCTCGAGGAGTGTGATTATGAAAGAAGCCATCCTCGCTAACAATGGAACTAATAATCTTGCTGTATCTAATTTTGAAGACATCCCTAACATCTTTCACATGCAAGAGGAAGAATGGAGATCAGGGATCCGTGAAAGGAATCCAATTCTACTTAAAGAATGGAGAACCCCAAGACAATGTGACTGTTGAATGTTGTTAAAACTGGTTGGCTCTCTAATGTTTTTTGTGTACCTCTGATGAGCAATTTTATAGGCACAATTCTGTGACTGACGTGTATAATAATATTGTTAACAAACTTTACGAATTTATGATGAAATAATAAACGTTTAAGCTTGGATAGTTGTTACCTAAAGGAATGTAGCAAGAGAAGCATTGTTCCTAAGGGTTTATAAATACCCTAACAATGTTATTGATGGGTCTGAATTTCATAAAGAGTTATTAAAAAATGTTGATGCTTTTGGTTTTGAAATAATGGCGGCTATCTTTAGGCAAAATGAAAGGGATATGGAATGACATCTACAGCAGACTGAAGCCACCAAGCCACCTGTAGAAGATGAAAGAGGAAGTATGGTGACCTTTGGGTTAAAATTGATGAAAATGTGTTTTTTTTAGTTAAAAGTGTGAAAAGTTAGAAAGAGAGAGAAAGGAAAATGATGAAAATCATACTTACCCCAAATCCAGGATTTTTAAGGATAATAAGTATTATTTAAGTAAAATGAATTATGAAAATAGGGATAAATACTCTTTGGCAGCCACCATAAAATAAAATGGAAATCACAATCTAAACCAGCTATATTAGAAGTAGTAAATATAGTAACAAGAGTTAAAACAACTGGAATTGAGATCTTTATAGAAGGGTAGACTCTGACTACATAGGAAAAAATGGGAAATGTGGGAACAATACATACAGGGGAGGAATGAGGTTTAAAAGAAGGCAGTACTTAAATGAGCAATGTAATGTTTGACTGAAAATGACTGGGTAGATTATAAATGACATATTATGTTTGCAACTGGGAGTGTGTCAGTATGGTTTCTGATGTAAAATGCTTGCAACTAGGATTGTGTTGGTGTGGTTTGTTTTCATTTATATAAATGTATGATTGCTTATGTTGTAAGCGATGGTTTAATAAAGATGTTTTTTGTTTAAAAAAAGGGCAGAAATTGAATAATTTATGTAATGTTGCTTAGGTTATATTACATATAGCAATATATGTGAAGTATAATGTTTGTTAATGTTAATTTGTTAATACAGTTTGATTGCTTTTGTATAAATGTAAAATTACCTGTGTCACAAGTGACAATTCAATAAAGGTGTATTTAAAAAAAAATAGGGATTAATATGATGGGAGTAACAAACGTATAGGTTAACAGTGTCAGGAGGAAAGATTTGATAACCCCAATAATTTTGAGAATGACCATTTAGAGTTTCCGAAACTATAGAGGTCAGAGAGGCTAACGGACAAAAAATACACATATTACCATAGGGGGAGGGTCAAAATGGGTTGACGATATTGAACATTATACAAGGAATTCCATCAAGGGAAGTGCCAAGGATCGATGAAGAATGTATTATATAAGATGGTTGTAAGTCAACTTATAAATAGTTTAATATTTTCAATGATACTAGTTTGGAAATTAATAAGGTATTTTTAACTTATTTATTAAGGGTTTTAAATTAATCCCAAGATTAAGAAGTGAAATTAGTCAGATTTTGATAGCTTTAAAATTATTTGTTAGGAAAAAGAACTCAGAACTTATATTTTCATCAGTTTCAGTTGGGAATAATATACCTGAGGATACTTTGAGGGAAAATGTACCTTTAACCCACTCTTGCACCCACAGTTAAAGAACTTTGAGGTTATGGTGAAAAAATTACTTAAGGAATTAATTAAGGTATTACAAATCTATCCCAATCTCCCATTAGAAGAAAGACTGTTGTTAGAAGAATTAAAGAATAAATATTTAAGGGTAATGAAACCTGATGGGGGGGTGGGATAGTACTGATGGATACCATATTATATGTAACTAAAATGATTAATATTCTTAATGAAGAAGAGAAGTATTCTAGGTTATCCAAGAATTAGATTAATATGGTTTATTCTAAAATAGATTTTAAGTTAAAAGAGCTTTTACACAAAGGGTTGATTGAGGCTGACATTTTTAAGTTTTATGGATAGGGAAAAGTTTAATTCCTTTGATATTTGGGATCCAGATAATCCACAAGAATGTTGTGGATCCCCCCTTAGGCTTATTGTAGTTGCCAATGGATCTAAGACTTTTCCTCTGGCTAAATTTCTCACCCTTAAACTTAAGAAAGTATGGAATGAACAGAAAGGAATTGTGAAAGATTCCTGGCACTTTTTAAGATATGTTAATAGTGACCTATTTAGGGATGATTTAATATTTGTCACTGTTGACACTGTAGATCGTTATACTGTTATTCCCGAGTACATTGGTGTAAAATGCTTTGAAGAAGCCTTAATTGGAAGGGGTGGGTTTACATGTGATGATGTCAGAACTTTTGTAATACTTATGGACCAGGTGTTAAAGAATACTTTTATACACTTTGCATGTGAATTTTTTAGACAAAAAAGTGAAATAGCTATGGGGGTATGTTGTGCCCCCACTTTTGCTAATATTGTGTTGTCTATTTGGGGGTGCAAATTTATTTTCAATTCTAGTTATTCCACGTATTGGAACTTGTGTAAGCGATAGTTGGATGATATATGTATTTTTTGGGTGGGCTCAGAAGATAAGCTAATGGAATTTCTTGAACATATTAAAACCACTACTCAGTTTTTAAAATTCACCTATAGTATTTTTTAAAGATGATATGAATTATTTAGATGTTTATATAGAAAGGATGTGGTTAAACAGAAGTTTATATCTAGGCTCTATTGTAAGGAAGATTTTTCAAACTCCTACCTATGTTTCAATAGTGCTCACCCATACAAACAAAAAAGAAGTCTTGTTAAAGGACAAATTATTCGTGTTTCTAGGAGACTTTTGGAGAAGATGATTTTATATGTAAATGTGTTAACCTTCAAAAGATGTTTGTAGATGGGAAATATCCCCCTAGATTAGTGGCTGAAGTTATTACAGACATGAAAGAAGGGAGAAACGGGAGATTTCCTCCAATTTTAGGCAAAGAGGATACAGGACAGGAATGTGACACCCAGATAGTTGACAATGAGATTAACTTAGACCCAGAAAATGATGTGAATTATAAAAGTACCTTTGTGATGTGTTTTAATAGTCATGTATTACTTATTAAGGAGGTTATTAACAAGAACTGGAACACATTTGCTAGTGTTCAGACTTGGAAAAAATCTTTAGGGACCCCCTGAAATTTGTGTTTAGAAAATGGCAGCATATTAAAGAATTGTTTGAACACAATAAGAATTTCATCAAAAAAGAAGGAAGGTTGAAAGTAGGTACATAGAAGTGTTGGGCTTGTGTACAATTTCCATATATTTTCATTAAGGATTCTGTTTTTGTTGCAGGTAAGGACAAGCCTATACAAACAAATAAGTGCTTTAACTGTAATATTTAAGGGGTGATTTATCTTGCTGTCTGTAAAAAATATGACTCCTTTTATATAGGGAAGATAGAGCATAGAGCATAGACTGAAGAAAAGGAATTATGAACATAAATACGACATTAACAATAGGGAAGAAAGGAATACTTTACAAAGGCGCCAAATTAAATGTGGTGAAGCAAGTGTTGTCTTTTTTGTATAGGAGGAAATTGAAAAAGATCCAAGGGGGGGAGGCATGGGGAACTAGGGTCGAGTATAGAGAGATTACTAGCAGCTCACTTTAGAAGCAAACAGACCACCTGACCTTAATGAAAATATTTCCCTGGCCCCATCCTTAAACTTAGGGCAGCTAATTTATAGATAGGTGTATGGGATGCATCACCCAAGTTTTGTACAGGACAAGCCATGAAATGAGAAGATATTTTACACTTACATTTTTTTTAGGGAGGTCATATATTTTTTACACTGAGGTTGTATTTTAAAGTATTTTAATATAACATACAGTAACAAAGTCCAGCACAACAGGACCCGGAAAGCTAACAACCAGGCAATATTGTAGTAAAATTCCTTTTGCGTGGCCAAAACCAACACAAACGCAGCTTGATATTAAAGCTTTTATTAAATCCACTTCACGATGCTGAATGCAATAGAAAAATACAACCAAGCGCTTTCTCTCGGCTACTACCGAGCTTTATCAAGGTAAAATAGATAACTACTCCATTTCTAGTAATTTATACTCTTCACAAGGTCACATGACCTAATTAATTTAACCAATTTCTATAAAAATACATAAATATAAACTTTTTCATTGGTAAAAAATATTACTACATATAAATACAGTCATAAAACTGACTTTTCATTGCAACTTGAACCACTAAATGCATGTAAAAAAAATATAAAAAGACTTTTTTTATGTATATGTGTGTCCCGATTAAAACTGATTCAGTATGATCTCACCTAAAGCATTCCTTAGTTCAAGCATACTTATCTGAACTCAAATTAAACAGAACCAACATTAATATAACCGAATACAAAAATTTTTAGCTGTTACAATCTAGCTTGTCTCATTTTTAAGACACTATTTATATTAATGTTTTCGTTCATACCGGGAAACCTGCTGGCATCAAGTTTCAATTGCCAGAATAATTCTCGATATTCCAGTCTGGTTTCCCAGCTGCCACCTCTAACATCCAGTGTAATTTGTTCAAGTATAATAAATTTTATATGCATATTTTTACAAGTCAAGGAATGTTTATAAAAAGCATTACTTTCCTTGTGGTTAGAAATATCATTGAAATGTTCATATACTCTTCTTCTTAAAATTCGTTCGGTTTTGCCTACATAAAATCCTTTGCAAACCTCACAAAACCCCAAATATACCACACCTTTCACTCCACAATTATAGTATTTCAAGGGTTTGTACCTGAATTTCCTAGAGGGTAAATATAATGTCCCCCCATTTAACATAGCATAGCATTGCCTACAATTCCCACAGGGAAAATCTCCAAGTTTCTTTTTTATTCTATCCTGTTTCATATCCTGTTTGGCTTCTAACAAATCTTTCAAGTTCTTATCTCTTTTCCTAACAAAGTGAGGGCAAGGTGGAACATGAAGTTTTATATCTTCCTGTAAGCTAAGAACAGGCCAATACTTGTGAATAATTTACTCAAATTCATCTGAGTTAGCTGTAAATGTGTACGTAAAACTATTTTTAAGTTTGGAAACATCTTTAGTTGTTTTTTGCAAATCATTTTTCAAACCAGTTCCTACCAAGGGAAAATATAGTCTATCCCTCTCAATGCTGACCTCCTGAATCATTTCATTAATAAGGGCAATTGGATACCCCTTTTCAAGAAAAAAACTTTTTAAGGTTCCAATTTCCTCATAAAAGGCCTCCAAGGTACTAGACATCCTAGATCCCCGTATTAATTGCCCCTTTACTATACCTTTCTTTTGGTAATAAGGATGTCCACTTTGAAAGTGCAGGTATGAGTTGGAATAGGATGTAATTATAGGATTAATATAACATACACTTATTTGTATTTATATCCTGTTGTGGTTGAAATAATGGTTGTAAGCAGTAGATGGTGCAATTAGACAGAACTCAACAGGATTTTATAACATACATCTGTTTTTTTAAGATTTTTTTTATTTTATATATTGGCACTTTAAGATTCATAGGCAGCTTTTAGGATTCATTTACTGTTCAGGTAGATTAGTTATATATTTATTATTTTTATCTGTATGGTGGCTTTCTGTTGTTAGACATTGAAGGGGTTTTGTATGCTTTAGAACATTATACACAACTTCCTAGTGAAAATCATTTAACACATTGATGTTTGTATTCATGAACTGTGTTAATTCTTTGTTTAATTGATTCTGCAGTTTGATTGGTGATTCAATGGGATAGCTGTTAGAGGGAGGTGTACTTATGCATGGAACTTGTTCACCTGTTGTTTATCTGAAGAAGTCCGAGATTGTAGGCTGAAAACCCTGGTGAGAAAGTTAAAGCATTTAATGTTTTTTGGGTTTGGTTTTACTATAATAAAGTCGATTTTGACATTGGTAGCTCTCTTTTTTCATGGTACTCAGCAGTACCTTTGTGTTATTTTTATATAATAACCAATCAAGACACTGGTCTATTCCACTTTTTCTTCCCATTGAATCAAAACACTGATTTTTATCCACCATGTATTTCCAAGTTAAGTGAAGGATGAGTTTCCACTATATCACAAACAGGAACAAGAACCATGGAAAGACCCTTATGTTTATCTCAACATTTTCACTGTTTAGTTTTATTTCATTTTTATTCTGATTCTGATTTGTTTTTAGTTTTTAAATGTATATATTTTTAAATACATGTATAGTAAAAATGTAGCAAAACAAATCCACCCTCCATGTTCTACTGACAAATATTTAACAACCGTTTAAATGGTGCCACCCTCGGAAGCTGCCACTTTTTTTTTGTTTTGTTTTTTTAATTAATTGATACTAGTTCAACTACAAATCAAGACCCCACTGCTAAGGACTGCTAAATTAAAACTAAAGGGAAGTCAGTATGATGGTGTGGATCACATGGTAGGACTTTGAGACCATCATTGGTTAGAACAAATAGCTTTCAGAATGAATGAGAGCTCTAATCCCATAAACCCTGAAGCCTCATTGGTCACATATTTTGACCCATTGGGCTACAACATTAGATAACCACAACCTATCAGGTAGGCCTCAAACACAAAAGCCCATTGGTCACACTCTAAAGTTGTCCATCCAGTCACTGTAGGCACCATTCACTCACCCACTTCATACATGGAGACCAACGATAGGCCGAATCTAAACCACCTACCACAAGAAAGACTCTCTGTTAACAAACAATCATAAAGTTTTGTTGTTCCACTATTCCTTTTAACAGTTATGTTAACATTTAAAATTGAATATATATATATATATATATATATATATATATATATATATATATATATATATATATATATATATATAGGTTCCGTTCAGAAGCTCGAAATACTGAAATCTCGAATTTCAGTATTTCAAGCCCAAGAAGCCGAATCCACATAATAGCGAAAGTTTAGAAGCAAGAAATATAAAACCTCGAATACTGGAGATTTTGAATTTCATGCTTCTAAAGTTCCTCTACGGTCATGTATTCAGGTAAGTGTGTGTGTTAAGGGGTTTGGGTAGGGGCTGTGGTGTGTGTCAGTGTGTTTTGTTGCTGTGATGTGTGTGTGCGAAGAGAAAGTTGCTTGTGTGGTGGTGCTTTTTGTGTGTTTGTATGTAGTGCAACCTCAGAGTGAGAATATTTAAGTAGGGGGGTGGAGGGCACAGCGCCCCACATGGGGGTTGCAGGGGGGGCTTGCCCCCCTGCTTTCTTGTATTAGAGTGATTGTGTGTGTTTGTGTGGCAGATGGTGTGTGTGTCTGTGTGTGTGTGTGTGTGTGTGTGTCTGTGTGTGTGTGCATGCGTGTAATAAAACCGCAAAATCCAAAACGTCCGGCAGGTTTTGAATTTTGCGTTTTTTTAGTTTTCATTATTTTGTGGATTCCACTTCTTGGGCTCGAGATACTGAAATTCGAGATTTCAGTATTTCGAGCTTCTGAAGTGAATATATATATATATATATATATATATACACATACATATACATAAATAGACATTGACTGTATGCATTTTAAAATATTTAAATGATTTACACAGCACTTGTCTGCCTAAGTTTTCTTTAAATAAAAGGTTGATTTAAAAGAAAAAAAGGATACAAATCAAGCCATATATTTTTATTTCTCTGCATGGGACTGAAAGACATAAAGAATTCCGTGGATCTACCTCAGATTAAACTAGCCTGACTCTTTAGTCACTATTTGCGAATAGTTGTTTTGGGGCCCCATCAGCAAGACTAGCACTTGCTCAAGGAGGCTTAAGGCTAGCTTAACGCAGTGTTGCACAGTGTCACTTATAGATCACTGCTCTACACTAACACCCCTGAGCCATTTTTTGACCAGCGGAACACATGGAAAGCACGCTACTTGGAGACACCTTATTCCTACCGATTTTAGCAGACTCGCTAGAAGACAATGACCCCCAAAAGGAAAGAAAACAAAGGAACATGAAATAATCCTAGATTTAGAGGGAAACCTACTGGCCTACAAGAGCTTGCAGTAGGAAATAACTTATCTCGAAGCCTGCCTAACAGAAGAATTATACCCAAAGGGCTGAGACTACAGAAAAAACTTAACTGCAGAAACAAAGATGGTGAGCTTATATCGCGATGGCAAGAGCTACTCACAAAGGCCAGTCTCAGCTTATTAACCTGCTTATTAGAACATAATAGGAAACTTCAAGACGTCTGGATGACAGCTATCCAAAGGCTTGAAGAAGAGGTAATCAAAATCCAGGACAAAGAAAGAAAATTACAGCCCACTCTTACCAAGGTAAAAGAACTCAACCTAAGGCTACAGAACAAAAAACTATGGAAATTCCACAGAGATATATGAGGTAAACAACAAATCTCTCACCATACAAGGAATCAGGAGAGACCTACAGATCCAGAATGGGCATATCCACTTGTTCAACAAGCCCATCATCAAGAATACGCACAGATCAGAAACACACCAACTGGTTCTGAAACACCCTTACCTCCTGTACCTACATGTAACACCCAAGAGTCACAGACGTTTTTTCAAAAAGGCAATGATTTTCCTCAACTGGATCCTCAAAACCACACCATGCCTTGGACCAACTTGACCACACAAAGAGCCACGATGATCACCAACAGCACTCCAACCCCCCTGTGGAGCCAACATGTGAAAGAGATGTACCACCCCAGGCTAAACTAGTCACCAGTGAACGCCACCCACCACAGGGAGAGGACATGGCAAGGGAAGAGGGACCTAAAACATCTATGGGTCCCTCCATAAAATGTTCCAGACCAGAGAATCACCATGAACAAGAAAACAGGAGCAAAGTATGGAACTGCTCAAGAAAACCCCTGACAACTAATGAACTTAAAGTATTCGAAAAAGGTCTGATGTTTGTCCCACACAGGAGGAGTGACATTACACAGACCATTATAGACCTAAAACTCTTCATTAGGAATATAAACCTAAGAATCTTTTTCCATAATAAAGAGGAACCCAATAACAGATGAAGAGAGAATTGGAAGAAACCTAGTAATTTTGGCACACCCCTACACCCTACAGTTGCTGCCTTTGAAGTAAAATGTGAAGCGGACATAAGAAAACATCTTAACAAATGCCCCAAGACCCACTTTAACAAACTAAAACCTCACGAATGGAGATCCTTGAAGACACTCAGCTCAGACCACACTAGAAGGATTAGGAAAGCAGATGGGTGGGGATAGCATTGTAGTAACAGAGACAGCCATGTACCATCATAAGATTGATTCCATGCTCCAGAACCAGACCTTTCACAAAAAATATGACATAAACCAAGTAAAACTGGCTTACGAGAACATTTTGCTGGAGCTTTTTGACCTGTGGGATGACAGCCAAATCAGTGACCAGCTCTTGGATTTTATCACAGTCACAGACCCCTGGATACCTACATTTTTCTGGATTCCAAAGCCTCACAAATGCATAATTGATCCCCCTTACAGACCGGTTATAGCAAGCGGAGGCAGCATAACAGAACCATTATCCATCTACCTTAAGATGCAGATTAAGCCTCTCACAGAAAGAAATCCCTCTTTCATACTAAATATGGGGGACTTCTTGAAAAAAATCTGTGATGTCCCCATTATGTAAGATTCAGTCCTGGTCACCATAAATATAGAAGCACTTTACACTGTGCTTACACATGACTACTGCATTTGAACAGTAGTCAAATCCCTCACAGACCATGACACAGACTCCACCACCACCACAGAAACAACTAGCAGGCTCCTCTGGATCCTACTAGAAAACAATTACTTCAGTTTTAACAACAGTTTTTTTTTTCAGACAAAAAGGGGCAATGCAATTTGGTCAGCAATGGCTCCCAGACTAGCAAACACTGCACTAGGTAAATGAGAGAAGGAGCACATGTACAACTCCCCCTTCTTTCCCCTTATGGGGTTCTACTACAGATGTACAGATGATGTCTTTATTGTCTGGAATGGAACTGAAAGCCATTTCCTGGACTTTTACAAACATATTTGAAAATCCACAAATTGTCTAAACCACCCATGACAAAATTGAAGCAGTGTTCATAGATTTTCAGATTTCAAAACCAGAGAACTCCAGT
Source organism: Protopterus annectens (assembly GCF_019279795.1). Classification (NCBI taxonomy): domain Eukaryota; kingdom Metazoa; phylum Chordata; order Ceratodontiformes; family Protopteridae; genus Protopterus; species Protopterus annectens. The sequence goes on along the minus strand of NC_056732.1, from coordinate 128,149,601 downwards.
GCACTCTCCAACAACCTTTATCGAAAACCACCAGGGTGAACCTATTGCTACATAGAGACAGTATGCATCCATTTAAAACAAACAAAAAAAAAAACATAATAAAATTGCAGGGCCTGAAAATGGTGACAGTGTCTAAGGAACTCCACAATTTTACAGTCAACATCGCCAACTCGGAAAAAGACTTCCTTGCCCGGAGCAACATCAAAAGAGTCATGAGAGACTTACTAGACCTTATCTCAGACCAAAAACACCAAAACCCAAATTTCCCTTCCTGTGAAGATGGTAGAAGGAACCAAAGGTGAAGAAGAAACAACTATGCCAATGGAAGTATCATGTACTCCATCAACAGTAAAGTGATTATGGACATAATTAGGGATAATTGGGTAATCCTAAGAAACAACCCCTTCTTAAACAAAATGTTCCCAGAAAAACCCAGATTCAACTTCAGAAGAAACCGTAACATCAGAGACTATCACGGGATGTTCCAGTAGGGAGTTACCCCCTGCATACCTCCCAATTGCAGATACTTCAGCCTTATGAGCAACAGTCCTGACTTCTATTGTCCCAACATGGACCAATGCTACCAAAGTAAGGAACACAACAACTGCAACACCAAGGCAGTCATCTATCTTGCCCAATGCTCGAGATGCCTCATGTTTTATATTGGCAACACTGTCAACAATACACCAAAAATGAAAAAACAGGGCAAACTCCACTGAATGTAATACGGCAAAACAGTACTCTCCACCAGCTCACAATGAGGCACGGCTTGAACACAAAATATTCCAGCAGGAAAAGGATTTATTAACGCCAACAAATACTGACACGTTTTCATCAAATTCTGACTTCATCAGACAACCACATGTTAATTACACAGGCTTAAATAGCTTCAACTCCCCTCCCTTGATGAATTAATTAATAAATCAAGATTTAAAAACACAAACACACTCATTTAAAATAAAACATATGCAACTCCATTTAATACTTAAAACATGCTTTAAAAGTTGCATTTCTAAAACCAAAGACTAGTATATGTCGTATCATAAGTAACTTAATAAATTTACAAAAATACATTACCATTCTATCAAATATATGAATAATTTAATATCAAATTTTTTCTGACTTAAGCTTCAAATATGGGACAATAGATATGGTGTCATTAAGTCCAGGGAATCTATTGGATTCCAAAAGTATTTGCCAGTGTGTTTCCCTATGGGATAATAATACATCCCATGGTCCACCCCTGGCATCCTGGACTACAGAATCCAGCACAAAGAAGGTAAAACTTCCATCAGGACATGTGTGGAGGTGTTTGAAAAGTGCATTATTATTATCATGTTTTTGTATGTCATATAGGTGCTCATAAACTCTTCTACGGAGTTGTCTTTTAGTTTTTCCAACATAAAATGACTGGCATGATTGACACACTGCCAAATAGACAACTCCGCAGGAATGACAATTGTAAAATGCATTAGATCTGATCTTCCTGTTCCTACTTTCCAGGTAAATGAATTCCTGATTAGACATATATTTGCACTGTGAACACCTTCCGCACTTGAATGCCCCCCTACGGGGACACACAAATGATCGCTGCCTGTTACCCTTTTCTAAAATTCTTTTCAAATTAAAACCTCTTCTATAAACAGTTTTTAAAGTTGTATTTTTGAATCCATCAAGATCAGTTATATCCTGAAATGTTTGAAATTCCCTGTTAATAATCTGCCTAATCTGTCCCACATTAGAACTATATTCAGTAATGTACAACACCTGATGAACAACATTTTCCACATTGTCCTTGTCCTGTTCATTGTTTGGACACTTCTGCCCCATGATAGGTTTAAACCTAGTGTTCCTGCCTTTAATAACTTCATCCTTGACTGAATTTATCAGAGCCATCGGATACCCCCTCTCCCTAAACATACTGATCAACTTGTCACACTCGATGTTGAACAAATGATCCTGGGATGCCATACGTGAGGCCCTTACGAACTGACCCTTCACAATACCCCTTTTTTGAAACCCTGGATGTGAACTGGAAAAATGCAAAAAACTGTTGGAATATGTGGGCTTCCTATACACTGTAGAGGTAAACCCAAATTCCTCTTTCCTGAGGGTGACGTCCAAATAATGAACGATATCTACTGATATCTCATGAGTAAATTTTAGGAAGGTTGTAGTACCTCCTACGTATGTAATAAATTCCTGTATGGTTTCCACTGGACCAGTCCAAAATATACAAATGTCGTCCAGGAACCTGGAATAATAATTCCAGTATTTTTCATAACCACTGTTATGTATGAATTTCTTTTCCCAGATGGCCATAATAATATCAGCATAGGTTGGCGCACAATTTGCACCCATGGATACCCCTGCTATTTGTTTGAAGTATTCACCCCCATAAAAAATGTAATTATTACGCAACACTAACTCCAACAACCCCATAATCATGGTAACATCGTTGTGTGTGATCCCCGCACACTCCCATAAAGCTTCCTCTATCCATTCTAATCCAACGTCAGTGGGTATGACTGAAAATAAGTCTACCACGTCGATGGTAAGAAAGGTTAGATTGGGCTTGTAGAGGTCCTTAGTCACTCTTCTCAAAAATTCCCAAGAGTCCTTAATGAGATGGGACTCTTTCCCCCAAACCTGCTTCAGCTTCCAATCTAAAAACTTTGCTATGGAATGTGTCATAGAGCCTTGCGCTGCCACTATAGGGCGTAATGGCGGATCATCCATACACTTGTGTATTTTAGGCACGCTGAAGATAGTAGGCACTTTGGGGTATTGGTTTTCAAGGTAGGAAAAGGTGTCGAACTCTATGACCTCCTGATCCAACATATCCTTGATAGCTAGGTCAATCTTTTTATATGACAATTTATTAAGTTACTTATGATACGACATATACTAGTCTTTGGTTTTAGAAATGCAACTTTTAAAGCATGTTTTAAGTATTAAATGGAGTTGCATATGTTTTATTTTAAATGAGTGTGTTTGTGTTTTTAAATCTTGATTTATTAATTAATTCATCAAGGGAGGGGAGTTGAAGCTATTTAAGCCTGTGTAATTAACATGTGGTTGTCTGATGAAGTCAGAATTTGATGAAAACGTGTCAGTATTTGTTGGCGTTAATAAATCCTTTTCCTGCTGGAATATTTTGTGTTCAAGCCGTGCCTCATTGTGAGCTGGTGGAGAGTACTGTTTTGCCGTATTACATTCAGTGGAGTTTGCCCTGTTTTTTCGTTTTTGGTGTATTGAGTTTATTTTTGGTTAACACTGTCAACAAGCTGAAGACAAGAACAGACAACCACCTTACCGACATAAAAACCAGGAACCCAAACAAAGCTCTGGCCAAATACTACATTCAAAAAACGGGACATGACGGCTTTTGTTTCATGTATTGGAAAAACTACCAAAAGAAGAACTTGCAGGGCCATTTAATGACCAATTGGAAAAGAGGGAACTGCAATGGCAAATCTGACTTAATGCTAACAAACTGCCAGGACTTAACACCCACACCTCAATCACGATTGTGTTAAACCTCAGAAACCTCCACCACCATGGGTATTACTGAACCATCCACTTTTCCTTCTGTTGTTCTGGTTCACTAACACCTGTTATCTTGGATAAAATCTTGCCACATTTCACCAGGCCATGTCCCATCGGAAAGGCATTTTGTTGTCTTAATAGATACAGTTACAGCTACCATGTTACAGATTTGGGACAGCCTTGACTCTGGCCATATATTCTATTTTAGTACATGAAGTTTTTCTCTCTCTTATCATTCTGATATGCTTAGATGATTTAGTCTTGCTTGGGTAGTTTTTTATTTTTTATTTTATATTTATATATTTTTTATTTTTTGTTTCAATATCCTATTTAGGCTCTGGGCTGGCAACTCGACACCGTAAAACTCCACTGCCAATCATGAGCAGACAGAGGATCTGCTGTGGTGACCCCTAACTGGGAAAAGCCAAAAGAAGAAGAAGATCCTATTTATATTTTTGTTGCTTCAGACCTGTTTGTGTTTTTAAAATTCAGTACATTTAGATCTGATTAAGTAATAAGGGACATCTACACTCATTTTGTCCAGTAAAAGTCTGTTCAGACCTGTTAGTTTTTAAAATTTATTAGATCTAGATTTGAGTAGTCAGTAAGGGACACACATATTCACTGTACCCAGTAAGGTTTTAAGACTTGATAACTTGTTATGACAATGTATTTTTTTTGGTGCCTTTATGAATCCTATATAACCCTCTAATTATTTACCCTAACAGAATACCTGCCAAAACACACTCTATCTTTACACTTATGGCAGAGCTGATAAAGAGACAGAGAAAGCACTGTTAAAACACTATTAGATAAATTTAAAAGAGGGGAAGATTTATTTATTAATTAACTAATTAACTTTCCCCTATCAATTTGCACCAATAATCTAAGATCACGACTAGCTTAATTTCCCTTTAAACCTAATGAATGCACATTACATATAGGATTATGTAAAACAAAGAGGCTTTTAGTTAATGTTTAATCTTTCGATTTTCACTTATTCTATAGCAGGTTGGCAGTGGTTTGTGTGTAGAGATCACTGTACGAAAAAAACCCATTCAAAAAAGTGATAAATTGTAAAAACTAAAGAAGCCTAGGATTATAGTCGAACTCTTGAGACCACTTAAATTAGTTACATATAGAGACTATCCAAATTCTAAGTACTGATTCAGAAGCTCCAAATCCTACCCAATCCTGGGCTAGCATCTTTCAACCACCTCCTGTCAGACAGGACATAGACGGAAAGGCCCCTTTTGCCATTCACGTGTAATAGCTCCTAATCCTACCCAATCCTGGGCTAACATTTTTCAACCACCTCCTATCAGACAGGGCATACATGCAAAGGCCCCATTGGCTGGTGTGTGTAATAGGAACACCCATCAACGACTATGGATAGGTCGACAAAACTATCCTACCACAGGGTAAAATTTTTAAATAATAAATAATCAGGACACTGATCTAGTCTGACATGTTTCTTCCCATTGAATAAAATCTGCCGTGTTTTTCCAGTTTTCCATTTAAATGAACAACGAGTTTCAACTATAGTATTGCAAACTGGAGCAAGAACCATTTAAAGACCCTTAAGTTTATCTCCATGTTTTCACTGTTTAGTTTTATTTTATTTAATTTTTATTCTAGTTCCGATTGTTTTTAGTTTTTAAACATATGTTTATATTTTTAAACACATATATAAAAAAGTAAAAAATGAATCCAACCTCCGTGTTTTACTGATGGAGATTTAAGCACCATTTAAATGCTGCCACCCTCCAGAGCTGAGAGACTTGAAAATTTTCTTTTCTTTTTTTTTTTAATTAAGTGATATAAGTTCAACTACAAATCAGGGCCCCAATGGTAGGGACTGCTAAATTAAAACTAAAGGGCAAGCAATATGATGATGCGGATCTCCCAGTAGGACTTTTGACACCGTCATTGGTTAGAATGAATAGCTTTCAGAAAGAATGAGAGCTTTAGCACCACACACCCTGAAGCCCCATTAGTCATCTATTTTGACCCATTGGGCTACAGAATTGGATAATCACCACTTATCAAGCAGGCCTAAAAAAAAGCCCATTGGCCACCCTCTAAACTTGTCCATCCAATCACTGTAGGCACCAATTCACTCATCATCTTCACACATGGAGAGCAATGATAGGCCAAATCTAAACCATATACCACAAGAAAGACTCTCTGTTAACAACCAGTCATTAAGTTTTGTTGTTCCACTCTTCATTTTGACAATTATGTTAACATTTAGAATTGAATATATGTAAATAGACATTGACTGTATTCATTTTAAAAGTGTTGAATGGTTTACATAACACTCATCTACCTAAGTTTTCTAGAAATAAAAGATTGATTTTAAAAAAGGATATGAATAAAGTTGTATATTTTTATTTCTCCAGATGGGACTAAAAGACATAAAGAATGTTATGGATCTACCTCAGGTTAAACTAGTCTGACTGTTTGGTCACTCTTTGCAAATAAACTTAGAGATTTGGGTAGTCTTGCAGTGGTTTAAAGTTCCATAAACATTGGTAGAGTGTGTACAAGTAATGTTCAAGGACACAAGTTTGAACAGTGTTCGGACTCACAGAGGGGTTCCTAGTAGAAGTGGATGTGTATCAGAATCCAACTTTGAGACCGCTGCTGTGTGTTCATACTCGTGATGAACTACATTACTGAACAGGTTGGAGGGACCAGATCTACAAAACTGCTGTATGCAATGAAGTGGCATTACAAGCAGACTCTGAACAGGATGTTCAACAAATGATTGGAGACTGGAATGTAAAACCGAAGGCACGTGGAGTGAAAGTGAGTTGAGAGACAAGACAATTGCCATGGCAACAACTGGGAGAGATCAGAAGGAGATGAGATTGAGAAAGAAGGGAAAATAATGGAACAGGTTAACAGATTCAAGTATCTGGACTGAGGAGAAATAAAGGGAAATCTAAATTAGGAGGTGAAAGCTAGAGTCAGAGGTGCTGCAGCCAACTGGCACAGAGTGTCAGGGGTCGTGTGTGACAGAAAAATGTTAAGATGAACAGTGGTTGCGTAGGCATATACCCCAAGCAGACTTCAGAGAATTACTGAATGTGCGATGGGAAAGAGAGATATACTTGGGAACATGTTTTTTTGGGAAAGCAATGAGTCAATGCATTTTAGAAATTCCCTACAAGGTACTTTGTCAGAAATTTTGGGGGAGTAAACTATTTAACTAAGGAAATGATTCTTTTGAGCTGACTTGTAGATACTGAATTGCCTAGGTACAGTAAGCCCTCGAGAAGTTTAATGCTGCTTGCTATCTGAAAATTAATTACTAGAAAATGGAAATCAAAAGTAAAAATAGCTATATTAGAATTATTGAATGTGTAAAGGAGGCGAACGAACTGGAAGCGGGATGTTTAAAAGGGAAGAAGCAAACTTCACAAAAATAAATGGAATCTGTGGGAATAATACGTAAAGAATAATGTTCAGTAGGAGAAGTGATATTTTAGGGAAGACTGGACTTTAACAGTCAAATTACCACCGTAACAGCTACAAACAAATGCAATTTGGGGGTCATGCTGCTCAATGCTAGAAGTCTAAATCTCAAAAGCCACTCGCGCAAAGTACTCCTTAAAATGGAGAACATCGACATTTGTGCTGTAACAGAGACCTGGTTCAAGGCAGCAGAAAGCACCCCTGCACTACCATGCTACAACTCATTCCACACCTTTCGGCCCCAGAACTTGGACCGACGCGCCAAAGGTGGTGGTGTCTCCATATTCATAAAGGATGCACACACGTCCAGACTGGTAGCCAACATAACGCATCTGAGATACTTCAGGTGCAGCTAACATTGGGTAAGACAGCAATTCAGGTCATAGCCTGATATATGTCCCCAGCAATATCCCAAGATTCACACTCCACATTCCTAAGCACCCCAGAGAATATTAGGGTCCAACCTAACACTCTCATACTGGGTGACTTCAACTACCCCTCCATTAAAACTATTCATGTACCAATACAATTGCCCAACGCTTTCTGGAATTCATTAATTCCAATGCCCTGGACCAACTCGTTCTTAACCGCACTAGAGGTAGCAACATCCTTGACCTGGTCATTACTAACATGGGTGACCATTGCTCCACACCAATAGTCAACTCCTCCCTGGTTAGATCTGATCACAAGCTAATCACCTTGGAAATCCACATCCCTACCACCCCCCCAACAAAGGTAACCACCATGAAAAACTTCTCCAAAGCTAACTTTGGGCTCCTAAAAATAGAGGTGGCTAACTTCACGGCACCTATGCAAATGGAGAATAGTTGCATGACCCCCTATATCATACACCAATGCACTGTACAAACATGTACACAAATGCATGGATCTCGCCATACCCAACAGAACTAAGACACTCTCCCCAAAAAAAAGGAAGCCAATCTGGTGGTCCCCTGTCATAAACAAACTCTACAACAGAAGGAGGAAACTGATGCAGAATAAGGTGAAGTCCCATGACTGAAAAGACTCCCTTATCAGCCTCAGCAAAAGGGTGAGATCTCTCATCAAATCCTCTAAAGTTAGCTATGAAAACAGAATTGCAGCAGATAGTAAAGACAACCACAAGGCCTTCTATAGTTATGTAAAGAATCTCCATAGCAATACCCAGATTTGCTCTGAGCTACTGCACAATGGTATCTCCTATACCGAGCCAACAGATATTGAAAATATACTGGCGAACAGATTCAGTGCTAACTTTACCCTTCTCTCCCCCCAAAGGACCAGTCACAATACCAGTAGATTGCCAGGCACCCAGTATTACTGCTGTACAGGTTAAAACAGCACTGTCCAAGGCCAAGAATACAGCTTCTGTGGGACTTGACAGTATCCCTGGCTGTGTTCTACATGAACTACAGAGTGAACTGGCACCTTACCTGGGTGCCCTGTTAAATTACAGCCTCACCTCAGGCTTTGTCCCCACCAAATGGCACACTGCTACAGTCATCCCTCTCTACAAAGAAGGAGTGACTACAGACCCCAGGAACTATCGCCCCCATTAGCCTGATGAGTCTGATATGTAAAGCTATGGAACACATCATCATGGCCCTAATAAACAAGGATATAGGGAATCTCCATACTCTGGATCTTGCACAGTTTGGTCAGTGGTGGTGCTGCGGTAGTGTTGTCACCTCACAGATAGACATTGTCCTGTTCGATTCTCAGCTAGAGCGTTTTCTGTGTGGAGACGTGCGTGAATGGGCATACCTTCGTTAAAGGTTGTGCGTCAGGGCTGGCAACTCGGCACATAAAAATCTACTGCCAATCATTAGCGGACCGGAGTTCCACTGTGGCGACCCCTAACCGGGAAAAGCCAAAAGACACAATGAGATCATGCCTGCTCAACTTGGTTGACTTCTTTGAGACCGTCACAAGAGCTGTGGATGAAGGTAAGGTGGTTCATACAGCCTACCTTGATCTAGCCAAGGCCTTTGATACCATTTCCCACTCAGGAATCATAGAAAAACTTACTAAGCTAGGCATCAACCCCTATAACCCACAGTGTGAAAGTAGCTGACCCCAAGTCAGTCTGCCGACCAGTCACAAGTGGAGTCCCACAGGGTTCAGTCCTGGGTCCTCTCCTGTTTGGTATCTGGCTGACAAAGTTCGCAGATGATTGCAAGTTGGGAGCTATTATTAACTCCCGAATCTTTGCTGACATCCTACAGAAAGGCCTCAGTGAGACCAACGACAGGTGTCAGAACCATGGCCTTAAGCTCAATGCCAAAAAAAATGTGGCTTCATCCCCTTTGGGAAAAACCCGGTTCCCTTGAATTACCACATTGATGGTAGTCCACTAAACACAGAAAATGTTATAAGAGATCTGAGAACACAGGTTGACAGCACCCTATCTTTTGACCACCACGTTGCCACTCTGGTCAGAAAGTCCCACTATGTGGCACATCTCATTACTAAGGGTTTTGCATCCAGAAAGAAAGAGGTCATTGTCTCCCTGTACTCTTCCCTCATTAGGCCAGTCATCGAGTACAATGCCCCATTTTGCATGTACCTCACTAGACACCTGCAACATCTGGAGAGGCCACAAAAGTACATCATAAAGAGGATCCTAGGCCTTAAACACTTGTCCTATATGGACAGACTCAAAAAACTCCAACTATTCTCTGTCTGATATCGCCTACTTAGAGGCAATCTCTGCTTGACTTACAAAGCCATGTCTGACCCAGCTCTGTTAGAAATGCTACATCTAAAGAAATCACAATCTCTCCGCACCACACTCTCCAGAGACCTCAACCTCACTACCACAATCAACAGAACATGCTGGAGGGACAGTTTCATAAACCAGAAACTGCCCATGCTGTGGAAGAGACTTCCCATACATATCAAGCAGAGCACCTCACTGGCGCTCTTTAAGAGAAATCTTGATGACTGGATGGGAAATAGAAAATTCACCCCAGGGGTCACTACAGTGGCTCTACTCGACAGAGGCACTAGGAGCTAAGGTTGGGTGGCACGACGCCAGGGTAATCCTATGTACTAGGCTTGTAAAGGCTCCAGGGCCATTAGCCTAGTACACACCTATGAACCTATATAATGTTAAATTGAATAATAATTAAGACAGAATTCATATTTGTATAATGCTTAAAAAAATCTTTGCAATGGTTTATTTTCTCTTTTATAATTGCATGTGTACTCATGTCGCATGTAATATGTGATATTAAGGAAGGAGTTAAAAACATAAGGTGTATGAAACAGTGGTGCAACCAGAACTCTTCTGTATGGCACAGAAACGTGGGCCAGTAAGGTCAGAGTAGCTGAGGAAATGTTTTCTTGTTTTCCATACTTTCCTGAATAGTTTGTTCCAGTGATCAGATTTTGCTGATCCCTGGGCTTTGTCTTGGTTCCTGTACTTCTCCATGTTCCTTGTTTGGTCAGGGGGAAGTTTCTTTACTCACCAGTGAGAGTGGGGAGTACTGAGCTGCCTGTTTGTCCTCAGAGGAGTGGTTAAAGACAGTAACTTGTAGTTCATTGGCCATTTTGGGTCATTTCCTGCCTTTTCCAGCCCCCTGCTATAAAGCACGCTTTGGCGGGCTTTTCTGGCTGTAGAGAACTCAGCACAGCTCCTCGTGGTATCCAGCAGAGGTCCTAGAGCAGCAGAGACCAGAAAAGACAAACTTTCCAGATCCTAAGTATTTTTTTCTGCATTTTCGACCTTTTGTGCCTTTCGACGACTGTTTCTGCCTATTTTATAGAGTTATTACCTGTTTTTCCTGTTTTTATAAGCTGGAATTGTTTGTTGCACTTCCTAGTTTAAGTTTGCTTAAAAGTTAAACTACAGGCTAATACACTCAAGTGTACTAGCTTTTGATAGCATTTAATCGAAAAGCAAAGCATTTATTGTGTTTTCTGTCCTATCTGTGTAAAAAACTTGAAAAAAAACAAAAAAAATTCTTGTTTTCCATACTTTCCTGAATAGTTTGTTCCAGTGATCAGATTTTGCTGATCCCTGGGCTTTGTCTTGGTTCCTGTACTTCTCCATTTTCCTTGTTTGGTCAGGGGGAAGTTTCTTTACTCACCAGTGGGAGTGGGGAGTACTGAGCTGCCTGTTTGCCCTCAGAGGAGTGGTTAAAGACAGTAACTTGTAGTTCATTAGCCATTTTGGGTCATTTCCTGCCTTTTCCAGCCCCCTGCTATAAAGCACGCTTTAGCGCGGAGTTGCCACAGGAGCACACAAGAGCAGCGGCGGTTAATCAAGGTTAAACTATTCGGGCTACCTAAAGTCCACTCTTCATTTTTTCCCTTAGAACAGCTCTTCTTGAACTGTACTGCTAATCTAACCAGCCTATTCTCTATCTAAAAAGTTCAGCTCTACTTGATTCCTAAGTAGACTACTCTCTACCTGTAAAGCCTAGCACTTGCTCCTAAAGTACTTTTTACTCTGATATAGCACGTTTTATTATACATAGTACCCCACCAGCCTAAAATCCCTTTTTCGATCACCACATCCCCCGAAGTCTTTTTCAAACTCATCCACATAAATTTTTTGTCTATTCCTTCTAGCATGTCGAGGGATCAGTTGCTAGTGTCCTCTCCTGCTCAGCTGGTGAATCTGGGATTATTGAGGCAATGTTACAATTGCCTCATGTACACAGACAACCCTCTCCTTCTCCCACAAAACACAAATACATGCGAGAGATGCAACTATATAGCCAAACTGGAGGCTGAGCTCTCTCAACATAGGACTGGCAAGACCAGACAGGAGGAGAAGGTAACCACACACACCATAAACCCAGTCTCACATAGCACCATCACAACTTCAAATCATACACATAAACACACAAAGACATACTCGGAGGCTCTGATCAAAAACCTACCAAAACAGCAGAGGCCACCAAAGCAGACACCCAAACAACTGCCTCCACAGGGCACAGCACATGCAACACATAGACCACAGAGTCAGTGTGCCAAACAGTCACAGCCCTTAAGGCCAAACACAATGCCTGACACACTCATCATAGGTGACTCCATAGTCAGACACACTGACGTCCCGCTCACCAGATTGAGTAAGGAGAAGGTCACAGTAAGCTGCCTATCGGGCGCTAGAATCCACCACATAACGCAAGCACTCAGGTCACTCAACTGCAGGTACAAGTATGACTCAGTCATTGTCCATGCTGGTGTGAACGACCTGAGACATACCTCCCTGGACTACATGAAAAGAGACATAGAGGAGCTCTCTGATTATGTAGCCCAGGCAGGTATGACCCTGACCTTGAGCAGTATCCTACCTTCACCAAGAATGATGCCACAATACAGAGACAAGATGATCAGCTTTAATAATTGGCTAAAACTATCGTGTCATTCAAAGGGGATCCAATGTCTGTCTGCCTGGGATGACATGCTGGACAAGCCATGCTGCTTCGTAAGGGACGGCTTGCACCTGTCACCCCTGGGCTTCCGGATTTTGGCAAAGGCTCTTGCCACCCCCATAGTGCCTTTTTTAGGCAAGGCTCAAATTCTAAACCTACCACCCTAGATCACAAAAAAGGAAAAAAACTAAGGGTAATACTGCTCAATGCCAGAAGTCTCAACCTCAAGATGCACGCACTCGAAGCCCTTCTCAGTATGGAGAACATCGATGTCTGTGCTGTGACTGAAACCTGGTTCAAGGCTCCTGAGAGCACCCCGGCACTATCAGGTTTTACCTCATATCATGCATTTCGGCCCCAAAATCCGGACAACACCAAGAAAGGAAGGGGGGTGTCCATATTCATCAAGGACACCCTCACCTCAAGGTTGGTGGCAATGCACGATACATCGGAGACCATCCAGGTGCAAGTAACCGTAGGTAAGACTGCTCTGCAGTTTGTAGCATGTTACAGGCCACCCTCTCAAACTCAGGAACCTCACACAGCTTTCCTGAAAACACTGGAGGGGATAAATGTATCCCCAAACACCATCAAACTGGGTGACTTCAACTATCCAAATATAGACTGGGATTACTACTCAAGCCCCAACACTCTAGCCCAAAGGTTCCTAGAGTTCATAAACTCAAATGCCATGGAGCAACTAGTCACCATCCCCACTAAAGGAGAAAACATACTAGATCTCATCATCACAAACATGGGGTCACAGTATTCAACACCAGAAGTATACCCATCATTGGTGAGATCAGATCATAAACTAATCTCACTGGAAGTCCACATCCCGCCTCCACCCCAGATAAAAAAGACCACAGTGAAGAACTTCTCAAAAGCCGACTTCACACTTCTAAAGACTGGTGTGGTCTCTTTCAAGGCCCCCGAGCCAGCGGAAACCATTACTCAAACCGCTGAATCACTTACAAATGCCTTCTACCAGCACCTCCAGGACTGCATGGATCAGGCAATCCCAAACAAAACAAAGACTCTTTGTACCAAAGGCAAGCGTCCAGTCTGGTGGACCCCAGCCATAAACAAGCTCTACAACAAAAGGAAGAAGCTACTACAAGATGGGGCAAAATCCGTAAAAGGGAAGACACCCTTGATCATTATAAGTAAAAAACTAAGATCGCTCATAAAATCGTCAAAGGCAAATTTTGAGAGAAAAATCGCTAAGGATTCAAAAGACAATCATAAGGCCTTTTTTAGTTATGTTAGAAACCTGGGAGGAAACTCCCAGATATGCTCAGAATTAGTTCAAAATGATGTAAAAATCACTGAACCTACAGACATTGCCAACATACTGGCTGACAGGTTCAGTGCAAATTTCTACCCCCCTCCCCCCCAAAAGGAGAGATATCTATACCAGAGGATTGTAACCCCCCAAACATTTCAAATGCTCAGGTGAGAACTGCTCTCTCCAAGGCAAAAAACACAGCATCCATGGGACCAGATGGTGTCCCCGGTTGTGTGCTCCACGAACTCAATGAGGAATTAAACCCGCAGTTAGGGCAGCTGTTTAATCTTAGCCTAACCTCAGGATACGTACCCAAGGAGTGACATATGGCAACGGTGGTCCCACTTCACAAAGGAGGTGCCTACACCGACCCCGGAAACTACCGACCCATCAGCTTGACAAGCCTGGTCTGCAAAGCTATGGAAAGGATCATAATGGAACTCATAAATAAAGACATAGGGGACTTGCAGACTTTGGATCCAACCCAGTTTGGCTTTGTCAAGAGCAGATCATGCCTTTTAAACTTGGTTGACTTTTTCAAAACAGTCACCAAGGCCATTGACGAGGGCAAGGCAGTCCACACAGCCTACCTTGACCTGGCAAAGGCTTTCGACACAATACCCCACTCAGGTATCATTGAAAAACTCACCAGCCTAAATGTAAACCCATCCGTCACAAGATGGGTTGCAAACTGGCTAAGTGACAGAACCCACAGGGTCAGAGTTGCTGGCGCCATGTCAGACTCAAAGCTTGTCACAAGTGGTGTCCCACAGTGCTCAGTCCTGGGCCCACTCTTGTTCGGCATCTACTTTTCAGAAGTACAAGCAAATACAGGAGGATTATGGCTGACAAAGTTTGCAGATGACTGCAAACTGGGCACCATAGTTGAAAACCCATCTGACACAGACATCCTTCAGAAGGGTCTCATAGAAATGGATAACTGGTGCCAGAGCCATGGCCTAAAGTTAAACGCCAAAAAATGCATAGTCATACCCTTCGGGGGAAAACAAGGTTACCCCTAGTTACCATATAGGTGGCAATCCACTAAGCACAGAAGAGGTTATCAGGGATCTGGGGACCCAGGTTGACAGTAACCTTTCGTTTGACACTCACGTTGCCAAAGTAGTTAGGAAGACCTTCTACATTGCCCACCTGATCATGAAGGGATTCACATCTAGATCAAGGGAGGTCATCGTTCCCCTGTACTCATCACTCATCAGACCAATGATTGAGTACAATGCCCCATTTGGAATGTATCTGACCCGACACCTGCAGCAATTTCAAAGGCCCCAAAAGTTCCTCACCAAAAGGATAAAGGGTCTCAAAAATATGTCTTATGCTGCCCGACTGAAGGAACTCCAGCTCTATTCAGTCACTTACCATCTGCTCAGAGGTGACCTGTGCCTGACATACAAGGCCATGTCCAACCCGGAACTAATGAACATGCTTCACCTCAAAAAATCTAAATCCATCAGAACTACAAGGACAAGAGACTTAAACCTTAACACGGCTATTAATAGGATGTGCTGGAGGGACAGATTCATCACCCAGAGACTCCCTATGCTGTGGAACAAAATCCCGGTACATGTGAGACAGAGCACCTCGCTGGCTTTGTTCAAGAGAAATCTTGACCAATGGATGGGAGATCGCAGGTGTACCCCAGGGATAACCTTAGTGTCACTGCTTGACAGAGGCACTGCAAAATAATGGGCATATTATCCTTCAAACTAAAGGGGTGGCGAAAGCCACAAAACTCTGGGCTAGGCTTATAAATGCCCTAGGGCAGATAGCCTAGTATGAACCTATGAACCTATAAGTGATGGTCATGATGTCCCTGAGGTGGATGTTAAGATGTACACTATGGTGCATCAATGAAATGAGAACATTAGAGTAGAAGCCATCATGGCCTTAATTGTAGAGATGCTCAAATTGAACAGATATGGTGGCTGGGTCATATTTGCATGTGATTCGATGAAAAAGATGCTGAAAACATGGAATAAAAAAATCGCTGTACATTTCACCCAGTATACACATGCACAGTCAAGGACACCATAGCACAAACTTTTTAAACATAATTTTTGTTCAGGAGATGTGGTAGAATTTATGCTTTATTTTTAATGGCATTTTTACATCATGTTCTATGGTTACATAGTTTGTTAAATACCTTTTTTTTCCAGAGTGACTGGTTAATTTATTTTGCATTAAAAAGCTGCCCAACAGACATTTGCACCTTCTTGGGTTGTCAGCTACACTTGTGGAAGAGGGGGGCGACATCCTGGAAGCTGCTATACAATTCCAAAACTCTTTGCTATGGCCCTGACCACAAATATCATTATAATCTAGTAAGTAAAAAATCAACTAGCAAACATATTAGACCATAAAAGGGCAGCATTTCAGAACTAAGCGACTGAAGGGAAACTTGTCTGATATGGTGTTAAAAGTGGATTATACACACTTGCTTCCTGAGAAATGCTGATGCACCCAACATTCCGATGAATAAGCAAAATGAAATATCTTGGAGCATTTAAAATGAAAGTATATGGTGCAATGAGAGGAATTTTTCATCAATATTTTGTGTTTTCCTCACTGCACAATTAAATATTATTTATTTTAAATACCTCAAAATATATGATTCTATACTCCATGTGTTCTTGCATTGATGTTCTTCATGTACTATTAAATCTAAATTTATTTTAAACATTCCAAGCTTATCTTGCCTATTAAATTGTCCACATTTCTGTTTATGTCTCATCACACAATTTTTCCTTTGGTACTTTTGCTGTACTGTTCAGTCTCGACATTTTAAAATCAGCAGCAGTGCTAAAAACAATCAATGGCACAAATTTAGATACAGGGACAGTTTGAAATGTACGTTTCATTGGTTAAACAGCTGACAGATTAACATACTTTGTTAATATTCATTCTTGAAGTATACAGTGTCCATAATTACAAGGTCTGTACCAAAACATCAAATTTTAAGAAGGGCCAAGGTAAAAATATGAGACAATTTTTTTGTTATTCTTTTGTTAAACAGTTAATCTGCACAATTACTAGCTGGCATATGTTTGTAAAAAAAAAAAAAAAACTTTTCTGTAATGATATAATATAATCAAATTTTTTTACACTAAAGTACTATAATGTCAGTTACTCTGTCTCCATGTATAAGAGCAGCCAAGGACAGTTGTAGCTGCTTTCCCATAATGCTTTGCATGAGTATGGTTTATGGTGTATTGGTCTCACATTTCAGAACTATTGAGATTTTTTGTAGTAATAACAGGTAAACACAATCCCAACATGGTAAATACATTTTGTTGTACAGTAGTATAAGGAAAGATGCTACCTGTTATTTTTGGGGGGAGGGATAAAGTTTCAGGTTAGCTATTGAACACTGCTGTTGCAAAAGAAAGATTGTTGCATCATGAATTCTACTAACTTCTTATTCTATTTTAAGTCTCTAATGGTGATTATCACAGGTTACACCTACTGGAATATGTCTAGTTCATTAGTAATGGACATCATATCACTGCCTTGCAGATGGTGAGAATATAAATCTGTTAAAACCATGTCAGTGGTACCTAAGCAGGAACCCAGGTACTGTTTAACATTGTGCTTGTAGTTATGTTAGCCATTGAAGTTATTGTGGTATCAAGTGTATGGAATTTCCTTTAGATATGAGGAAATGGAGTCAGTTTTTACCTTTACAGCATACAAAGTGTGTGTGTGTGTGTGTGTGTGTGTGTGTGTGTGTGTGTGTGTGTGTGTGTGTGTGTGTGTGTGTGTGTGTGTGTGTGTGTGTGTGTGTGTGTCTGTATGTCACTGATGTCACATAACTGGAACCCCTTCCTTATGTTCATTTATACAGCTTAGCACCTGCAGGAAATGCTTCTCGAAAACTTCAGCCAAGACACAGGACTATCCCCAGTGAAAGGACAATGGATGCTGGACCAGAAACAATATCAGCTTGTGTCTTACTGGGAGATACTAGTAAGATGTTCGGTGCAGTCTTTTAGATGGTACCTACATGACCTTGGCTTCAAGAGGGAATATGTTCTCCTGCTGTTTCATTAGTGGCTGAGTTTTCTTCTTTATGACTTGAGGAATTTTATTTAAGGAATTGTAGTGTTCCCATGGATGGCACAGTAGTGCCATGTCACAGTAAGAGTTTTACCAGTTCAATTCTCAGACAGTGTGCCTTCTGCGTGAAGTCTGCATGTCCTCCCCATGTTCATGTTGGTTTTCTCTGGGTGATCTCCTTTCCTCCTATACTCCAAAGACATGCAGTAGGTGGACTGGAGACTCTCAACTGTCTGTAGTTATGACTGCGTGTGTGTGTCTGTGTCTGTGTGTGTGTGTGTGTGTGTGTGTGTGTGTGTGTGTGTGTGTGTGTGTGTGTGTGATGGAACACAATCGGGAAAAATACTTCCATTAGTCGTCTCTGCCATGTAAACTTCACAGCTGGTAGCTGTCCATGGAGTCAGTCTAAAAGTCAGCTACAGCTTGAGAGAGTCAGAGAGTGAGATAATTCCCCATACTCTGCCATTATTGCCGGTTTTAGATTTATATGAATCCCTGAATTCAGTGTCTGGTTGTGTCAATTACCACCATAGTAGAACTGAGCTGTTTTCAGGGAAGTTAAGCTGAGAAGAGACAGAGAATGTGACTATTCCATGATCGTGCCAGCTGCCATAGCCATTTTGAGAACTGAGTGACTGCCAACCTGATTACCACACACTAAGTAAGAAGTGTGTCTGGATGCTCCATACGATGCAAGGGTAGAGAGAGATTAAACTAGTGCCAGTGCTTCTGTCCTAGGGAATGCCTGGAAGTTATTAGATCTCCATCGTTAGTGCTGGCACTGAAACAGAATTAGAAGACACAGTTTGGTAGCTCCATGAATTAAAGACACTGCTGGATGTCACAGCAATGCTCATCAGCAGAGATAGAGTCCTACCAAATGGAATCTGGATGGTAAGCTAGAAGTACTCCCACCAGCCACTACTCATCAAAGGGTCTGGAATATAAAATGCAGAAACAATAGCAGAGTTACTTTTTTGTTGTTTTTTTTTCTCAGCACAAAAATTGCCAAAAGGGCCAAACAGTTACCAGTAAATGAAAAAATGGACCCCAGAAGGTCAACAATAAAGCTTTCAGACAGCCTGATTTTACATAATTTATTCTGAGTATTCACTCCACAATAACATAGATAACGCTCAAGCTAACAGATACATTTTCGTTTTAAAACTTCATCAGATGTGGGCTGGTCTTAATACAATTCCCACCGACCGGTACCCCAGGATAGCAATCTTTCGAGATTTTCACTGCGGCATCATTCACCACCACATCAAACTCCAACCTTTCTGGACCAACCAAACCTGGAGTTTGATGTGGTGGTGAATGATGCCGCAGAGAAAATCTCATAAGATTGCTATCCTGGGGTACCGGTCTGTGGGAATTGTATTAAGACCAGCCCACATCTGATGAAGTTTTAAAACAAAAATGTATCTGTTAGATTGAGCGTTATCTATGTTATTATGGAGTGAATACTCAGAATAAATTGTGTAAAAATGGACTGTCTGAAAGCTTTATTTTGCACCTTCTGGGGTCCATTTTTTTGTTTACTTTTGTCAGCACAAGATACTTCTAAATTTTCATAACAAATCTACTCATATAATCCATCAGTCTGCCAGCTTTCATATATTGAATGGGATCTACTTCATATAATTGAATTACTATTTCATCAAATAGTAGAAAATCGAGACCACGTTGCCAAGAACTTAATTCAGCAAATTCCCAGAACATTGTATTTTCCCTCCAGGAAACTAACCATTTGACCACCAACAATTAAAATACAAGCATAAGCAAAGTAAACCCACTGAAGTTGGGGGGGGTCTGTACCTCCCACACCCCCCAACTAAATATACCAACTCCAAAATCGCACTACAGTGGAGAAAAAGGCAAAGTTCACCATGGTGACCAAGTGGTTAGTTTCCCAGAGGGAAAGTACTATGTTCCGGGAATACATTGAATTAAGTTTTCAGCAACATGGTCTCGATCTTCAGCAAGTTGACAAAATGGTAATTCGATCATATAAAGTAGATCCATTGAATGAGCTCTTATTCTGCTTCTTGAAGAACTGGACAAAGTGGAGGAGAACTTGTGAGCCTGTTGGGCTCCCCCAAAACAAATTAGGTAAGGGGATCCCAGTTGTATGTCTTAGTAATACATAGGTGGAAACTTGAAGCTTAATGCTGACTAACCAGATTGTTAGAGGTGGGTAGGACTTCTGTAGGGTTACATCACTTGTGTGAGTAAGTGATTTCCACTCACTAAGCCCTGTCTATTCCCTCCCTCAAAATGCATTGTTGGGAATATATATATCACAGGGCAAAAGTAGACTCGCAAGAAAAAAAATTCTTATCTGCACCTGTGGGAATTATGACATCTCCAACATTAGAGAAGGGACTGCAGCTCGATGCCAGTAGTCAAGATCCATAAAATATATTATGGCATTGTCAAAAAAATCATTAATGATCATGCAAGAGTTCTACACATTTTGCTAATTAATTCTGCCAGTGCGGGGTTTAATAGTGTTCAATATCCTTTAGACTGCTTTTCTATGCATTATGAACAACGATTTCCAGAAGGTCGGCAATCCTTTGCTCCCAAAGCATGGATACATTCTGCCAATGACCATCTGTCAATGATAAATACACAGACAAAAGCTTTTCTAGAACAGTTTAATATTTTCTGACTATAAACTGCAGTGATTATGTGTTTTACCACACATGCATCTCAAGATCTTGTAGAGGATTACAGTAGTTCAAATACAGTGAAAAGACAGAACAGCATTTAAAAAAGAACGTTACTATAGCGATGTCATATACAGAGCACATTTTAACAGTAATAATAGAAGCCCATGAAATTTATTCCATAAACGTTTTTCTTCTTCATATAGTGACACAAAGATTTGCATTAATAATTCCTTTGGTACTTCTTCTTGCATCTTCTTAGGCAGTTACTTCACTGGACATTAAAAGAAAAAGGAAAAAGAATTAAAAATAAGGTACATGTCAGGACCAATTCTTGTTTTCAGCTTTGTCTGTATCGCTGTATATTCCCATGTTGCTCCTCTGATGCTGACACATGACAAATGTCCACACCAGTTCTCTGCTACACATGTAAATATCTACAAGTCAGTTTTGTGATTGTTGCCATGGTAAGATGTGCCAGATAAAAGTGATACACTAGTTTGATGCAGAACCATGCTCACACTAGGACATCACATACATGACAAAGGTGCAATTTGAATGTTGATTTGTATAGAGTGCACCCAGGTGCTCTGTCTGATAGCTACTCCCAGACAAATAATCTTTCCAAGTCATCACTTAAAACCACAATAATCCTTGTGATATTTAGTCATCACTCAGCCTATGATCACTACAGTTATAAAATTTCAGTAATTTCAGATACATCCATATCCCTGGTGTCTGGATCGGCCATTGACTAGTCAATCCAAAAATTCCTCCTAAACCTAAATTTTATGGCACTGTCCTTCTCACATAACTTCAGATGTCCAACAAATGACATTATTGAATTGTTAGTTGTCATTAGGCATGATCATCTCAGTCACCTGGGAGTATCCTAATAATAGGAAATTGCTGACACTATTGCTGCTTTCTGGTTAGGGTGGTCACAAGAAGGTAACCAGTGGACAGTAGAAAAGGACTTACAATTATGTTACTTTGTGATTGGGATACATAATGGATGGAGATGGCCAGAAGACACCAGGAAGCCCTCTGCTTCACAATCAGAATGATCATGTGGGGTGAACAAACCCTTCTGACAATGACAAATGTACTCATGAGAGGTAATGAGACTTGTTTATCTTTCCTTAGCCAGTGGATTCAACTGCCAGCCTACATGTAGCCAGCACTGTTCCTGTATGCTTTTGACAGATCAGGCTATGTTATATGCAGGGTATAGTTTTCATCTGCATAGTACCTGGGATACTGTGGTCATGCACAGAGGAACGCTGATACTCTGTACATTGCAGGGCTAAATTTATCTGGTAGAAAATATGTTTTTATTGTACATCTTCAGTAAAACTAATCACAAGTGATTTCATAGCTGACACATTTGATGGTCTATATGTAGATAGTAGAGGACATGTAAATGCAACATGAACCTATTCCTTTAATATCTTTGTTACAATACCACTGACACTTGCATACTGGACTATGGTCTGATGGAGCATCCTTTGGGACGTGAAAGCGCTCAACTACTAGTATAATTAAAGTTTTATTCTTTTTTTATGCTCTGTTTTTAGACTTCTCTGCATGTTTATATATAGCCCCCCATGTGATCCTGCACTAAAATAAATTGTTGATCTTATTCTGCACTACCAGGAGACCTCCAGCAGATGGCATCTATCCAGTGGGTCAAGCAATAGACGTGGGTCAAACTTTTAGGTGTTTTTCCACCAGACCCAGCATCTATTTGTTCCCACTGATTATTCAATACATAGAAGAAGTTGTCACATGTAGTCTCAATGTTCTGCATCACAAACTAGCGTAAAGTCAATGTTTTAAAACTTGAAATGACAAACAAAAAGTAGTTTCTTAGAAGAATGTACAAATCCTAGATAGTTCTAAATATAATCAGTGAAGTGATTTTTATGTTTTACCCCAGTCATTAAAGCATAAATTAGTACCAGGATGATCCGCATACATGCATACAATGAGGAATATAATTATAAAAGTCAGTGAGTTTGCTTATATTTAAATGTATACATACCAGTCAAAATGTGAAACTCATCTGCAGAGTCACAGAAACCTAAAAATAGAAAAAAAAGCACTTAGACTTTTTTATCAGTGTACAATCATTTAGCCATATCACGTGATGGATGACACCCCATTGTCCCCACAATCATCAAACCTCCATCCCCTACCGGCCTTTTCATTATCCCAGTCCCTGGCATCCTGGTAGTAAATAATAGCCAGAAAGCCTGGCTGTCATCCAGTGGGGTTTGAGGGGGGTTTATGCTGTTACCATTGACTTGACCGAGAGGTGCAATGCCTGTTACAGAAAGTCAGTGCAGGTGCTCCGGTAAATGTGCATTCCATAATGGGCTGACAGTACTCTCTTTAACATCTATGGCAGAAGCAGTCCTTCAACGCCTTCCTTGGGTGATGACCCTGTGGCAGTACTTTGGCCTCTTCTTCCCCCCACCCCCCGGAATAAATGTGTTAGTGTGAACCTCTGCTCCTATATCCTGTACCTCCATGGCTGACTCCTTCAGTGTCCCTATCATTGGTCAAACCCCAGCTATGTAAGTCATAGTTAAAGACAAAATTTCTAGCCATAGAGTTATCCTTTTTGCCACACCTCAAAAATTCTTAACATATGTTTTTGTATTTACATGTAATTTGTAGCAATAATATGAAAACTAGTCACGCGAAGGTTCCAAAATGATACCTCAAGGCACAGATGAACTTTGGTTTGCCTTTTCATTGTTTCAGAAGCAGATTTCAGTGCAACCTACAGACTGCTTGGTCACCTCGTCTGCCATTTCCTTTACCTTTCGAATGAGCCTCAGGAAATACTTAACCAGTGGCTTGTCACCACCTCTCCTGACCAGTCAGATGTTACTTCGAGCTTTCTTAAATTCCACAACTTTATTACTCTAGAGACATTTCAGGCAGGTTGTTCCAGTGATTTGAAGCCCATTATGAAAAATAATATTTACTTTTATCCTCCCTAAGCCCTCTGCCTTGTATTCTTAAACTGTTTCTATTTTTTCTCACAAATCATTTATAAACAGTAATATCTACTAACATGTAATACATTTCCTTGAGGTGCTTATTTCCTATCATTTATCCCATCACATTTGCTTTATTCAGGACTGCACATACTAAGATTTTCTACATTTATCTTTGTTATGGCATTTTGCTGCAGACTGTATTGTTTTACTGCCCCCCCCCCCCGAACAAATTCAGTCCTGATTTCATCTTTAAAAAGATGATTTCTCCAGAACTGCACAAAATACTCAGCATGAGGTCTTAACAACTCCCTATTTTCATAAATTTTCTACTGTGACCCTTCACTCACTTCCTTACTTTGGGTCATTTGAAACAACTATCACAAGTCTCCTCCTGAGGTCTGTTTTTGTTTTGCTGTTGCCTATTTTTTGGGTCTTACTTAGCAAATGCATTACTTTACCTCTTTTATACATATCTAATTGGAAAAGCATTAGTAATTTCTTCCTCTGTTGCCAAATTGCTTCTCACTCTTTCCACACCTTTCTAACAACCCTGTTTTATAACTTTGTGCCATAAACAAAACCAAAAGCACTTCCTTCCAAACTGATTGCTATTTAAAAGGAACAGTCCCAGTACTGGCCTCAGTAATACTCAATGGTCACTCTGCTTTCACCTGTAGACTATTACATGCTAAGCCAATAGCCAGGAAGTGACCAAAGGTGAGAATCAAATCTTGCACCTCTTTGAAGTGAGCACCTTAACCATTTTGCCAACCCAAAAACTGTTTTGATTAATACTAGGCTTAACTGCCTTGAAGGGCAATTTTAAGCCTAGCCAAAAACCTGAGGTCCAAATCAATCCATGTACCTTGTGTGTATGAGGTAAATACCTTAACCATTTATACCAAATTCTCCTGTTTAATGCATAACTATGTGGGGTACCTTGTGTGTATGAGGTAAATACCTTAACCATTTATACCAAATTCACCTATTTAATGCATAACTATGTGGGGATTGTTCAACTTTGGTATAAAATGGGAAGACTTTTAAGCCAATCAGAGCATTCAATTACAATTCAGTTGTACTTATTGCCTGTTCTGTGGTTGAATCCCACCTATAATACACATTGGTGAAAGTATACAAAATAGATAAATGTGTTCTTGAATTTTTGAGGGAAGTTACGACAATAGTTACTAGTTCAGTAGCTGAACACCTCCTGACGTGGGGGCTCTACCACCACACCCCTGGAAATAAAATGATTGACTGTAATATAATTCAACCACTTTAATCATTGAATTTTATATATATATATATATATATATATATATATATATATATATATTGTATGTGTGTGTTGATTTTCAGATGAATCTTTTGATGTAGCCTCTCAGCCCTTTCATACTACCTCCCTGTCAATTTCCTACAACTATTCTAAAGCAGTATTCCATTTTGTCCAAGTCTGCCCTCCTAATATCCAAAACACACACCACTAACTGCTGACTGTTGTAGTTAAGCTAATGGAGAACCAGATTGTTTAGTGATTGCTGATCCACAAATGGTTATCCTCTTCTGCATGAGAGTCTGTCTCCTTCTTTCTTATTTAAGAACTTAACATCCAAGACTTCTCTTTTTTGATTGCCTTCTAGTGCCAGCTGTCTCAATTCTTACAGTTGCAATGTGCGAAGTATAATCCTGCTCTTACTAATAGCTAAGGCCGTTTGTGCATGGAAGTGACAATCTTTAACACAAATAGTGTAATGCTTTTAGGCACTAAAAATCTAGACATAGTACATGCACTAGCAGGTGTGGAACTTATCAAGGCATCAGCCATCACATAATGCACTGATAATCACACCACAGTGAAAGTACTGCTGTTCTTAAAGCAACAGCATTCAACAAAACAAAGAAAGGCAATGTTTTTCTCTGGAGGCCCAGTAATAAATTTAATCAACACTGAGATCACCACAGGTCAAGAAAAATGTAACTTTGTTTCTCAGTCTCAGAGCTGTGACTACATTCAGGCAAAGAAGTTCTTTCAGAGCCATTCAGTGTCCGGTTCACAGACATGCTGTAATCAGCTGTAAAACTGCACATGGAATGGACAACTTCATCATCAACCCCCCCCCACCTTTTCTACATGGGATTAGGGAGTTGTGTCAGCTGTCTCCATCTCTCGCTATTCAATGTCACTCTCCTACTTTCTTCGATACTTATGCCTGTCACAGGTCTTCTTGCACACAGTCCATCCACCTCTTTACTGAATGGCCTTGTTTTCTCTTGCCTTCTTCCTGTCTGCCCCAAATCATCTTCACCAGATTGGCTTCTGCTTTTCTGAATATGTTGCTGAACCACCATAATCTTTTTTCTTTAACCTTTTGTCTAACTGGAGCTACTTTAACTTCTGCTCTGACGTCCTCATTTCCATGTCTGTCCCACAGTGTGCATCCTAACACACATCTCAGGCACTTCATCTTCATCACCACTAGCTTCATCAACTGCTTTGTCTTTACTGCCCAGGTTTCCTTACCATAGTGTAGTAACAGTTGCACCACTGTTTTGTACACCTTACTTTTCAGCTTCATATAAGACTGACAAAAAACACACAGCATGGACATCACCTTTATTTTTATTTAATTTATTTGACATTTGTTGACCATGAATTTCCGACTGGGCTAAAGACATTTTTTCATCGGTGACCTGGGGAGAAAAGTTCCACAAAAGCATACAAAAACGTTAAAAAAAATAATGTTCAATGACAGCAGTACAGACGATATAGAGTGTAGTACCCGTTAGTTGCATAATGTTGTTCTGGTGAGAACATACAGTGCCTAAGAAGAGCACAATGACAAACTATATACAAGTTACGTTCATAATTGGTCAAAGAGACAATATCAAGATCTGAAGATCAGTAAGATTTAATACTCAACACTCACTTTAGGAGTGGAAGTGCAAAAACACAGCAGAGCAATGCATCCTGTCACCATGGAAACACATTTGGATATTGGCCTGTATTAGGAGGAAGCCAACCACAGGATAGAAGAAAGGCTGGTTCATCATACACTGACCTGAAGTTTTGCATACAGTGTGTAAGATATTCTTTTGGAAAGAAAGAAAGAAAAAAAAAACACATGAACATACTTTGCAGACCCTGCAGAATTATGGTTAAGATAATGCAGGACATGATGTACAAATCTAGACTAACTGAACTTTTGTTGTACTTGTTGAAGATCAAAAGTAAAACATGACTAAAAAGCTAAAAAAATAAAAAAAAGAAGTAAGTCATGACTGAGGCCTTCACTTATCTTGATGATATAGTTTAGAACTTTGTTCTGCAAAATATTTTGATATTTCTTTCAGCTGCTTTCATTGTGAGTTAGATAGCACCAGCTTCAGCTACTTACGTTCAAGCTGCTTTGCTATGGTTGCCTGTTTGCTGATCAGCTTTGAAAGATCCCCAA
The DNA here is from genome assembly GCF_019279795.1 of Protopterus annectens. Taxonomy (NCBI): domain Eukaryota; kingdom Metazoa; phylum Chordata; order Ceratodontiformes; family Protopteridae; genus Protopterus; species Protopterus annectens. Next base: position 128,122,685 of record NC_056732.1, on the reverse strand, counting down.
TTTAAGTATATTTTCAACTTTTTTTCCTTACCAACAAACTGCCATATTTATATTGTGCATATTGTTAACCAAATATCAGCTCAGAAAAGAATGTGCAATGTATGAGCTTCATGAAGGTTTGATTAACACTCTTTTATACCAGTCCTGTTCTGTGCTTTGTTTTGTTTTCAGCCATATATTTCCATTGTTTGTAATAGCTACACATGTACGGACTGATGAGTTTAGCTGGGAATAGATCAATATCTGAGGGGAATGATATGCAATACTGGATTTTTTTTTTTTTTTTTGGCCAGGCTTATATACTATATTTCTAAATTCTCTTGTACGTAATTTCTTCCTCAGGTATCCCGTGCCGAAAATTAACAATACAAAAGAATTATAAAGCTTTCCTAAACTTATGACCATTCCTTTTTATTATCAAACTTTGCTTAGTTCTATTTGATATTTAATTATAGCATGCTATACAAGCATTTTAGTCATTCATAACAATAAATATTTTATCAGGATACTAGTTATTTCTCATTTTACATGTAGCAGTATTAATTTGTAAGGCAAACAGTCTAAATACATATAATCCCTTTTTTAAATGTCTGTCACTATAGGTTTACTTCAGTTTCTCATGCAATAACTAGTTGACTAGAAAGGAAGGCCTTCATGATTTTATATTATTAACACTAGATATTACAAGAAAATTTCCCGGTGGTGCAGTGGTAGCGTTGTTGCCTCACAGCAAGAGGTTCTTTCGTTCGATTTTTGGCTGGAGTGCGGGGAGGGCCTTCTGTGTGGAGTCTGCATGTCCTCCCCACGGTTGGGTGGGCGTTCGAAAGACATGCTTAAATGGGCGTGCCTTCGTTGCAGGTTGGACATCGAGCTGGCACCTTGGCGTTCGTAAAAATCTACTGCCAATCATTAGCGGACCGGAGTTCCGCTGTGGCGACCCCTAACCGGGAAAAGCCGAAAGACAACAACACTAGATATTACAAGGAGGAACATAATCTTTCTATAATGCATTAAAGTTCATTACAGCCTATTTACACAATGTGTCTTCTGGAGGGGTCCCTATTGAAAGTCTTAGGAGTATAACTGTGATCCTCAGAACTGTGGAATTACAAGTGTGACTGGGGTTGTGGTATCTCAGAGTAGGGGGCATAGAAGTGGGACTGTGGTATCTCAGAGTGGGGAGTATAAGGTAAGGATGGGGTTGTGGTATCAGAGTTGAACGGCACAAAGTAAAGGTGGGGTTGTGGTATCTCAGAGTATGGGGGTGTACAGTAATGGGGGGACTGTGGTATCTCAGACCTGGGGGTGCACATTTAGGGTGATGGTTGTGGTATCACAGAGTAAGGGGTTATACAGCAATAGTGAGGTTAGGGTATCTCAAGAGTAGGGGATATAGAATAAGGGTGAGTTTGTGCTATCTCTGAGTAGGGGTACACATTAAGGTTGCATTATCTCAGTGTGGGGAGTATGCAGTAAGGATGGGAGCTGTGATATCTCAGAGTGGAGGGTATATAATAAGGGCGGGAGGGTGGCATGTCAGAGTAGGAGAGTATACACTAAGGGATGTCGGGGATGCAGGGAGGGCAGCAATCCCCTGAACAAATACTTGAAAGTTGGGCAGTGAGTTTCATAATTTGCTATTTTTGTATATGACTCACATCAGGACTCGCACTACTGAGTCTCATCTTTCTGAAATAGACTCGTTACGGAGCGCAGTGAAGTCCTCTGTATCCTTAAAATCAGCCATTTCCCATTACTTTTTTAAAAGCACCTACTATCATTCCTGCTCTTCAGTTTTCTAATATTGGACTGCCCTTGCTATGTATCTTGTCTGCCTACTTTTCACTATGAGGGTGAGAAAGCTGCCAAGAAATGTGCAGGTCTCACTGTGCAAATTATACATCTGGGACGTAAAAGTTAGATAACAAGCACTAAGCCTCCATTCTTACGTTATTTCATGTCCTTAGAGTCCTGAAATTATTTCAGGCTTTTAAGTAGTAGTTTTCTATCTGTGTATATTTCTTACTCTACATAGTTGTTTTTCTTCATTTTCTATTACTAGTCTTTAACTGTTACTTTTATATCTCACTTACTTATTTCTGTAACTCTGAGACTTAAAGTAGGTACCAAAAAATGTGCTTTCACAATTGTGTTTTTCTTTCCAATTGTTATAATCTCGTAACTAATTCAGACTATCAAGCATAAATATTTTGGTTTATTGCTTAGACTACAGTTATTACTGTCCCTTCCTGCTTCTAGTTTTTAACATATTTGTGTATCTTTCAAATATAAAACTTGGATATGAAAATCTGTGTCTCTACAATACTGTCTTTTGCTTGACTTGTATAATCTTATGGACTTTTTAGCATCAGTTTTCTAAATAAATACATCTCTTAGTCTGCACAGCTATTTTTGCCACTTTTTGCTAGTAGTGTTTAACTCTTACTTATATATTTCTGGTTGCTTATCTCATTCTGCTCTTTAAAGTCACTTTTCCTCAGCATGTCTTATTCTGTTCATTAAAGTCACTTTTCCCTGACATTAGTAGCCTTTCCATTATACTAGACTGATTAATTCATATAGCATGCAATTGTTTCATTTTTCCCACTGACCTTCCTTTTATGCATACAGTTGCTTGATGGAAGAAGGGAACAATAAGCCTACCTAGTTTGTCCTTTACGTTCACTGAACGTTATACCTACCCCTATTCCTGTATCCCTCCTTATACTCTTCTCCATCTAACCTAGCCTTTGCTCTTTTAAACACCTGTGTGGGTTCTCTTTCTCTGTCGCTCTTCTTCCCATTCTGGCACTCCTTCCATGGTGTACAACCTCCTGTGTGAAGCAGTACTTCTATAGCTTCAGGGAGTATAGTTCCTGCAATCTGCTGTCTATGCCCTTTCCTTCACACTCGGTCCTTTCTATTCTCAGTGACCCCTTCACATCGTTTTGACATGATGTTATGCTCCCCCTCCCAGTTTTTTCTGTTCTCTTGAGCAGAGTCCTTGGGATACCTCCTCCTACATTCTGTAGGAAATATGATGTTATGCCATTTCGAGTGTGTGTGTGTGTGTGTGTGTGTGTGTGTGTGTGTGTGTGTGTGTGTGTGTGTGTGTGTGTGTGTGTGTGTATCAAACCATAGTAGAAATGTCACTCTAGCATTCAGCTTGCAGATTCTTTGTTTCAAGCTACTGATCTTTAGAATTAGTTCAGTTGTTGACTATGTGACTATGTCCATTACATTCAACAAGGCATCAGGTGTACTCTTATCCAAAGAGAGAGGTTGTCCCTGGTTAATGCTTTAGCACACAGTATGTTTGGCATCACAATATCATTATCATATAATCACTATTATATTATATTATATTATATTATATTATATTATATTATATTATCACAGTATCATTCTATGGATGGGAAGCAGAAAATTTATCCCACCACCCCTATACTACTAATGGGCAGAGGCAGCTTCTAAATGCTTTATCTTATGCATGGGGCCCCTCAAATTATCTATGGTATGATCCCAGTTATTGCCATTAGGGTTAATATATAATTATTGCCCATGGGATGAGCGAGGCCAATCTATAATCAAATGGGATAGGTTATTTTGAGCCCAAAAAGGGAAAATGGCTAGGCTTAAAATGGCCTGTAAGGACAGCTAGCCTAGTACTTAGCTATGAACCTATATCAACCTAGCCATAGCTAGCGGCATGCTTTTATGCAAATGTGATATAACGTTGCTGTGTTCTGTCCATCTCACATAGAAAACATGCAAAGCATGAGACGTTACCTGTAATTTTATTTGTTGTGGTTCCATATAGCAAACATTTACACAACTGTGCTGCGTGTACCTAAACTAAATGGCTACCTCCAGAAACTACTTTATATTCTGCTTTGACTTTAGATTTAGGCTGTAGGTGGCAGGTTGAGTATTTGATTAACAAAGTTCTAATGGAAAGCAAGCAGGAGACGGTCTAAGAAAGGTGTATGTAACCCTGATAAAGTATCCACTTATTTGAAGGCATGGTGACATTTATCTAAATACTAAGGGTGTATGTAACCCTGATAAAGTATCCGCTTATTTGAAGGCATGGTGACAGTTACCTAAATACTAAGGGTGTACGTAACCCTGATAAAGTAGCCGCTTATTTGAAGGTATGGTGACAATTATCTAAATACTAAGTGTGTATGTAACCCTGATAAAGTATCTGCTTATTTGAAGGCATGGTGACAATTATCTAAATACTAAGGGTGTATGTAACCCTGATAAAGTAGCCGCTTATTTGAAGGCATGGTGACAATTATCTAAATACTAAGGGTGTATGTAACCCTCATAAAGTATCTGCTTATCTGAAGGCATGGTGACAATTATCTAAATACTAAGGGTGTATGTAACCCTGATAAAGTATCCGCTTATTTGAAGGCATGGTGACAATTATCTAAATTCTAAGGGTGTATGTAACCCTGATAAAGTATCCGCTTATTTGAAGGCATGGTGACAATTATCTAAATACTAAGACATTACAACTTTATCTACTGCACTTTGAATTCCATTACCACTTCCTTCCATGAGTTTCTGCCCTTTATATCACACACATTGTACTTTGTACTACTCAAGCACAATGACTTGTCCTCAGCTAAGCACCTTCTTTTAAGGTTTACATGATGCAGTAATTAAGAATTACAGCAAATAAGAGAGGAAAAATCACTAACAGTTGAAGGCAGACTGGAATTGTACTCCTGTTTAGGAGAGCAGATTAACCAGATTTATATAATGGAAGCAAGTCAGTCAATAAGGAAAATATATAACCAAGAAAGAAGGCTGTGGGAACAGTTTCAGGCAGCTGTATTTACGTCATGAGAAAATCACAGGTCCCTGCAACAGAAAACCTGCCCTCCCCTTCCTCACTGAGACAGGAAATGTGACCATTATCCATTAATTCTTACCTCATCACAGACTCCTCAGAAGACATGTTGGCAGTTTGGTCCTCTTCATGCAGGTTTTAGTCAAGGCCACAGCCTATGTTCCAAAGAAGATGGATAAACTTGCATCACATTTGACTGAATATTTTCTATGTGACTTGGAAGCTTTCACAGACTACATCTCATAGCAATAAGCAAAGCTGACTAAACTAAGATGAATGTGCCTGCTTTGGCTACTACTTAATTGAAAATAGTTATCACGGCAGCTAACTGTGGAAGTCAAAAGTGGGCGGAAGATGTTTGCTTGCATGGAGGTGGGTGTGAGGATGACATCACTATGACAGCAGCTATTGGTTTTAGAAGTAACAAGTTTCCTATGTTTGCTTCAAGGGTGGATGTTGCAGTGGAGAGAAGACACCAACAGATTGCTAAGTTAACACATTGCCAAATGATCCTCAAGTCAAAATATTTGTTTGGAACATGGGAAAGGGGCAGTACATTTATTTATAATATTCCAGTTTCATTTGATTACTTTATGTTATTTTTAGCCAACTGGTGCTTTTAGTCTTGCTTTTACAGTGTGCAGCAAGCATGTGAATCTTTTCTTAACCTGTAACAGAAATGTCTTTTTTTCAGGGAGGGGGCATTTCTTTTACTGCATGATCCTTGGCAACTGTCAGACCTCACCTCTATCTCCACCCATTTGACCTGCTCTTTCCTGACAGGGCTAAAGCCCAGGTTCATACTAGGCTATCTGCCCTAGGGCATTTCTAAGCCTAGCCAGAGTGTGTTTGGCTTTCGCCACCCATTTTAAATTAATTTTGCTATGCCCTTTTTCGAGGTTAGTATACTGTGCCTCTGTCTAACAGTGACACAGAAGTGATACCCGGGGTAAACCTACGATCTCCCATCCATTCATCAAGATTCCTCTTGAAGAGAGTCAATGAGGGACTCTGCCTAACCTGGACTGGGATTTTATTCCAGAGTGAAGGGAACCTCTGCGTTATGAATCTGTCCCTCCAGCATGTCCTATTTATTTCAGTGCTGAGGTTCAAGTCTCTCGAGCGCGTAGCTCGATGGGATTTGGATTTTCTGAGGTGCAGCATGTCCGTTAATTCCGGGTTGGACATGGCTTTATACGTCAGGCACAGATCGCCTCTGAGCAGGTGGTATGCCACTGAGTAGAGCTGGAGTTTCTTTAACCGGGCAGCATATAGGTATGAGCCCGATGATCCTCTTGGTGAGGTACTTTTGGGGTCTTTCCAGTTGCTGCAGGTGTCTGGTAAGTTACATCCCAAAAGGGGCATTGTACTCAATTATGGGCCTGATGAGGGATGACTAAGAGGCACGATGACCTCCTCTGATCTAGATGTGAATGCCTTCATGATTAGGTGGGCTATATAAAATGTTTTTCTAACCACTTTGGCCACGTGGTTGTCAAATGAGAGATTGCTATCAACTTGGGTCCCCAGATCCCTAATTACTTCTTCTGTACTTAATGGATAACCACCTATGTGGTAATTTGTGGGCACATTGTTTTTGCCAAAGGGGATGACTATACACTTTTTGGCGTTTAGCTTGAAGCCATGGCTCTGGCACCAGTTGTCTGTTTCTATGAGGCCCTTTTGGAGGATGCTTGTGTCGGCTGGAGAGTCGATTATGGCACTCAGTTTGCAGTCATCTGCGAACTAAGTCAGCCACAGTCCTTCCATGTTGGTGTGTACCTCTGAGAAATATATACTGAACAAGAGAGGTCCCAGGACTGAGCCTTGGGGGATGCCACTTGTAACTGGTTTGGAGTCTGACATGGCTCCAGCAATTCTAACCATGTGGGTTCTGTCCTTGAGCCAGTTTGCAACCCATCTAGTGACATAGGGGTTTATATTTAAGCTGGTGAGCTTATCTATAATGCACAAGTGGGGTATTGTATCAAAGGCTTTTGCGAGGTCCAGGTAGGCTGTGTGGACTACCTTCCCCTCGTCAATGGCCTTGGTGACTGTTTCAAAGAAATCAACCAGGTTTAAGAGGCAGGATCTGCCCTTAAAGTCAAACTGGGTAGGATCCAGTGTCTGTAGGTCCCCAATATCTTTATTTATGAGGTCCATGATGATCCTTTCCATAGCTTTGCAGACCAAGCTAGTCAGGCTTATGGGGCGATAGTTTCCAGGATCCGTTGAGGCACCACCTTTGTGGAGAGGGACCACTGTTGCTGTACGCCACTCTTTGGGTGCATATCCTGTAGTAAGGCTGAGATTGAACAGTAGTTTTATGTTTGGGTTTAGCTCTTCTTGGAGTTCATGTAGGACGCAGCCCGAGACACCGTCTGGTCCCATTGATGCTGTGTTCTTTGCTTTGGAGAGGGCAGCTCTTACCTGAGCATCTGAGAGGGGGCAGCACTCTGCTGGGATAAATATTTGTCCTTTTGGTGGGGAGGGGGGGGGGGAGTTTGCGCTGAACGTGTCAGCTAGGATGTTGGCAATGTCTGTGGGTTCGGTGTATTTTTTGTCATTTTGGACTAATTCTGAGCATATCTGGGAATTCCCACCCAGGTTCCTAACATAACTAAAGAAAGCCTTGTGATTATTCTTAGTGTCCTGTGCAATTTTTCTCTCGTAGCTGGCCTTAGGCGATTTTATGAGTGCCAGTAGTTTTTTTGCTAATACTGATCAGAGATGCCTTCCCTTTTTGGGATTTTGCTCTATCATGTAGTAGCTTCCTCCTTCTGTTGTATAGTTTGTTTATGGCTGGGGTCCACCAAACAGGACGTCTGCCTTTGGAGGATTGTGTCTTGGTTTTATTTGGGATTGCATGATTCATGCATTCCTGAAGGTGTTCATAGAATGCATTTATAAAGGATTCTGCGGTCTGGGCCATATTTTTCACAGGCCCGGGGGCTTTGAAGGATTCCACCTCGGTTTTGAGGAGTGTGAAATTTGCTTTAGAGAAGTTTTTCACTGTGGTTTTCAGGGCAGGGGGTGGAGTCGGGATGTGAATATCCAGTGAGATTAGTTTATGGTCTGATCTTAGCAGTGAGGGATACACTTCTGGTCTGGAGCATAGAGTCCCCATGTTGATGATGATCAAGTCCAGTATGTTTTCCCCTCTTGTGGGAGTGGTAACAAGTTGTTCCATAGCATTTGAGTTTATAAATTCTAGGAACCTTTGGGCTAGGGTGTTGGAGCTAGAGTAATGCTCCCAGTCTATGTTTGGGTAGTTGAAGTCACCCAATATAATGGCATTTGGAGAGACCTTCATATTTTCCAGTGTTCTCAGGAAGGCCGAGTGGGGTTCCTGGGTTTGGGAGGGTGGTCTGTAGCAGGCTATAAACTCGAAGGCAGTTTTACCCACTGTTAGTTGCACATGGATAGTCTCTGATGCTTCATGCTGTGCCACCAACCTGGAGGTGTGGGTATCTTTGATGAATATTGATACTCCCCCTCCTTTTGTAGTACGGTCCAAGTTTTGGGGCCGAAAAGCATGGTATGAGGTATAACCTGGTAGTGCTGGGGTGCTCTCGGGAGCCCTGAACCAGGTTTCTGTTGCTGCACAGATATCGATGTTCTCCATGCTAAGGAGAGTTTCGAGTGCGTGCATCTTGAGGTTTAGACTTCTGGCATTGAGTAGCATTACTCTTAGTTTCTTATCCCTTGTGATACCTATGGAGGTGGGTTTGTCTTTTGAGCCTTGCCTAAAAAAGGCACTATGGGGGTAGCAAGAGCCTTTGCAAATATCCGAAATCCCAGGGGTGACAGGTGCAAGCCGTCCCTAGCGAAGCATCGTGGCTTGTCGAGCATGTCATCCCAGGCTGACAGGCATTGGATCCCCTTTGAATGACACCAATACTTAAGCCAATTGTTGAAATTGATCATCTTGTCTTCATATTGTGGCATCATTCTTGGTAAGGGTAAGATGCTACTTAAGGTCATGGTCATACCGGCCTGGGCTACATGCTCAGAGAGCTCCTGTATGTCTCTTTTCATGTAGTCCAGGGAGGTACGTCTCAGGTCATTCACAGCAGCATGGACAATGACTGAGTCATATTTGTACTTGCCTTGGAGTGACCTGAGTGCTTGTGTTATGCGGCGGATCCTAGTGCCCGACAGGCAGCACACCGTGACCTTCTCCTTGTTCAGCCTGGTGAGCGGGACGTCAGTGTGCCTGACGATAGAGTCACCTATTACAAGTTTATCAGGTGTGTTGTTTAGCCTTAAGGGCTGTGACTGTTTGGCACACTGGCTTTGTGAGCTATGTGTTGCATGAGTTTTGTTTTGGGGTAGCGGTTGCTTGGATGTCTGCTTTGGAGGTCTCTGCTGCTTAGGCAGATTTTTATTTAGAGCCTCCGAGTATGTTTTTGTGTGTTTATGTGTTTGGTTTGCTGTCGTGGTAGGTCTATGTGAGATTGGAATTGTAGTGAGTGTGGTTTCCTTCTCCTCCTGACTGGTTTCACCAGTACTGAGTTGAGAGAGCTTAGCCTCCAGTATGGCTATATGGTTGCATCTCTCACATGTGTTGGAATTTGTTGGGAGAAGGAGAGGGTTGTCTGTGTACATGAGGCAGTTGTAACATTGCCTCAAGATTCCGAGATTCACCACCTGGACCGGAGAGGAGATTGACAACTGACCTTTGGACATGCTAGAATAGTATTGGGAATTCCTTTATAATTGAAAAAAGGGCCAATGGGGAACGAGGTACTCAAGGGGAGTTTGTGAGGGTGTAGTGCTTTTAATATTTTAGTGTTGACTTATATAATTGGTTTAGTGAGCAAGTGCCAGGTAACTTAATGCAATGTGTTTCAGGTAACTTAAATGCAAAAATGATAAACAGTAACTTTCTTTCAAGTGAAACAAGGAAATAAGTACAGTAAGCAATACAGATATCACTAGGGATCCACAGAAGCGCTGAAAAGCTGCATTTTAGGTGGAATTAGCGTTTCAGGGAAATAACAAGTAAACAAACAAGCAGCATACAAATAAAGCTAGATTCAGCAGGCCTGGATCTAGTCTATGCTACAGCAAACAAGGTGTACCAATTTCAGTAAGAAACAGTTCAAATATGCAGGCACTATAAGCCTTTAACAAGAAATTCCCAGCTCAGAAGGGCAGAGTCCAGCCTCTCCTCCCACAAAAGTGCAGACCACGAACCTTCTTAATGTAAAATAACTGGCCTGAAGCCCAAGTGCTTAAACCAGAACTAATACACTTTTAGAATAACAGACACTGAGCCCTCAATCAGCAGTTCACAACTTAGAAGGATGTAAGCTATCTGTCCTGCCACCACAGTGCAGGCCACAAACCTTCCTAATGTAAAACAACTGATCTGAAGCCCAAGTGCTTAATCCAAAAGACTTAGAATGATAGCTACACTTTAATCAAGTTACTACCAAGCAGTAATAAATACAATTGAATACTTTAAAGAATGCCTGGATTAGTGCTCAAGTTATACAAACAAAGCTAGATTCAGCAGGCCTGGATCTAGTCTATGCTACAGCAAACAAGGTGTACCAATTTCAGTAAGAAGCAGTTCAAATATGCAGGCACTATAAGCCTTTAACCAGAAATTCCCAGCTCAGAAGGGTAGAGTCCAGCCTCGCCTCCCACAAGATTGCAGACCACGAACCCTTTTAATGTAAAATAACTTGCCTGAAGCCCAAGTGCTTAAACCAGAATTAATACACGTTTAGAATAACGGACACTGAGCCTTCAATCAGCAGTTCCCAACTTAGAAGGATGTAAGCTACCTGTTCTGCCACTACAGTGCAGACCTCAAACCTTCTTAATGTAAAACAACTGGCGTGAAGCCCAAGTGCTTAAACCAGAATTAATACACTTTTAGAATAACAGACACTGAGCCCTCAATCAGCAGTTCCCAACTTAGAAGGATGTAAGCTACCTGTCCTGCCACCACAGTGCAGGCCACAAACCTTCCTAATGTAAAACAACTGGTCTGAAGCCCAAGTGCTTAATCCAAAAGACTTAGAATGATAGCTACACTTTAATCAAGTTACTACCAAGCAGTAATAAATACAATTGAATACTTTAAAGAATGCCTGGATTAGTGCTCAGGTTATAAAAAACAAAGCTAGATTCAGCAGGCCTGGATCTAGTCTATGCTACAGCAAACAAGGTGTACCAATTTCAGTAAGAAGCAGTTTAGATATGCAGGCACTATAAGCCTTTAACCAGAAATTCCCAGCTAGAAGGGCAGAGTCCAGCCTCTCCTCCCACAAGAGTGCAGACCACGAACCCTTTTAATGTAAAATAACTGGCCTGAAGCCCAAGTGCTTAAAACAGAATTAATACACTTTTAGAATAACAGACACTGAGCCCTCAATCAGCAGTTCCCAACTTAGAAGGATGTAAGCTACCTGTCCTGCCACCACAGTGCAGACCACAAACCTTCCTAATGTAAAACAACTGGTCTGAAGCCCAAGTGCTTAAACTAAAAGGCTTAGAATGAGTTACACCAAGCAGTAATAAATACAATTGAGTACCTTTAAGATGACGCAAAAGCAAAATAAAGTAGGAAGAAACACAAATACAGTAAAAGTAGATTTTTTTTTTTTTTTTTTTTTTTTTTTTTTGAGTGAGCAAATGAGATGGGCCCAGGAGTTACAGGACAGAAACAAGTGCAAATGCAGGCCTTCAAATCAGAAAGTTGAGAGAGATGGAAGACCGCCCAAATGGCCAATAACTACAAATTCAGGGCCAGAACCACTCCTTATGTGGTAGACAGGTTACCTAGTGCTTACCACTCCCACTGATAAGCTAGAAGGCTTCCCTCCAACACAGAAAGGCTTGGGGGCTCAGAAGCTTACAAATAGTCCTGGATACAGCAAATCTGTATCTGGAACACTAATTACAGGAAAGGTAGGAAACAGGCTTACAATTTTTTTTTTCAGAAAAGTTGCAAAAACAGTAGTAAAAACAATTCACATGCAGTGCAAGCTGGCACACTTGAGTATGTAGCAATATTAGTCCACACACAGTTTGAAAAAATGTAATTAAATTAAAAAGGACTAAAAGCAAGTGCAGAAAGGGTTTATTAGGTAGAATGCGGTAAATATATGGGACTGGGGGAGTGTCCTAGATCAAATCTACAGTGGGGCGGGCACTGCAAAAGCCACCAAATTTAAACTACAACCAAAAACAGGGAGGGGGGAGTGGGGAAACCAGTTTCAACAGAGATGTGAGGAATCAGAGTGCAAATTATAAAACCCAAAAAATATATACTGATCTCTGTATATTTGCAGAACACTAAGACAACAGATATCTAAGCAACAATTTAGCTCTATAATACAGTATAATGCAGAAAAATATACTCAGCTCTATATATCTGCAGAAAGTCTTGTAAGGCTGTTCCACTTTAAGGGGTTCATTCATTCCTTTTTAGTGTAAAAGGCAGCGGTGGTGCCATTCCAATCCCCAGGGAACAGGGTATTTTAGCTTGTCTGTAGCAATTCCCCTTTTTGCGTGGCTGCATCCTCCCCAATAGATGATGTGCAGTGGGCTTAAACGAGGGCATTTCTCCTACTTCTGCAAGAGATGTCCCGTCAAACACTTCACCTATGAGGGCAAGCATCTCTGGGATTTTCCAATGTCCAAGAGAGATTTCACTGTACAAACTAGTATCCAATTGCATGTCCCTCATCTTTCCACTTCCCCTAAAGCAGTACAAGCAGGACCTACCTCATTATTCTTATATTTCCCATTGCCCAAGCTCATAATTAAAACTGGGTCATTTGGGGTCAGGGTAAGGGTTTTACTCACCAGTGCCATACCAGCTAATTACCTTGGGACAGAAAATATGCCAGAAATCCAAAGACTTTTCAGTAACTGTTCCTACAGCCAAAGCCATCATTATAACTCCTTAATGAACAGCACATGAGGTCCTCTCTGTTTTTCTGTTAGAGTTCTCTGTCTGCCGCCTCACTGGTAAATCCCGTCCATCAAGACCTGCCATAAGCAAAGTGTTCATCAAGCATTGCGGGGCTCCCTGTTCTCCCCACATAAAATATGCTACTTTGTTGTTAATCTGTAGCTAGGGAAATATTTGTGGGTGATGAGTAGGGTTACCACCTGTCCCAATTTGTGAGGGACAGTCCCGCTTTGGACAGTTGTGTCCTGCAAAACAATTGTAAAAATGGCAAATGTCCTGAGATTTTAGGAGAAAATTTTTTCTATATTTTATGTAATAGTTGCATTAAACAGTTATTCTGTACCTGATACACCTAAATGTTATAAGAAACAATAAGCAACTAAAATACTACAAGAATAAGCTTTTATTTAGGCAAAAAAGTGAAGTTCTGTCTTTGTACTGGCTGTGGGTATGTTTCGGCCTGCAAAATCTGAATTTTGTATCAAAAATGTCCCACTTTGGGCAGTTGAAAAGGTGGCAACCCTAGTGATGAGTAACTACACAGGGTAGTAGTTCTATCAACACAATAGCTGGAACTAGTATCAGAATATAAAGCTGGGCCTTTTTACATGTCCTACACAAGAGAATGGGTTGGTATAATGGTTAGTATCTTCAACTCAAAGACACAAGGTACAAGGTTTAATTCTGACCTCTGCTTAGTATCTAATTATCTGTTAGGCTTGTAACAGTCTGCAGATTAATTGCCTAGTATTTACGTAAGAACCTTTATGCCAGTTTTAAATTTGCAGTTGAGGACGGTATAATATTTAAAGTTTTTAGCTCACAATCACAAAGTATAGGGTTTGATTCACCCAATTGAAAGGGAATTTATCTAGACTTAAAATGTCCTGCAATGGTAGCAAGTCTAGTATTCATCTATAACCTATACACCTACGCCAGCCCTTATCACTTATAAAAACATCCTAAGATGTGAAATGAGTCATGCTTTTCTTTGAGTTCTAATAGTTATTGCATCTTAGGCAAAAGTTTATTTATATGCCATGACACTATGCAATCTTCAGAAAGGTATAAAGGTGCCTTACCATATTTGGGAAAGTAATAAATAAAATCCTCATTAATTTTCTGATTCATAGCATTTTGCTCAAACTGCTGAACTATATCGGGTGCCACACTGGGATTCCGCCCTGTGAATAAACAAGGGTTTAGTTTTACTTAAGCTGAACAGTCGTAATTCTACTTTAAATAACTCATACTTAAAGTACAATAAAACAGATTAAACTGTAAAGATAATTACAGTAGAAGATAATTTAAAATAATATGACACTGGTAGGCAGCGCAACAAAACACAAGTAAAAAAGAAACAGTGCACAGAATATTTATGCTGCAGTAAAATGCTAATAGTTTTAGGCAATAGGAGTAAAATTTAACTGTAAACATGAAGAAAACTGTAAAAATTTGAATTTCATTCATAATCTTGCTTTTATTATATACAGATGTTGACCAGCATCTTTATGTCAAGAGCTGTATATAAACCTATACCTGTTTTTTTTCAGTAAATATGCAATAGAGATGTGAAGTGTAAAAGCTGTATTAAACCTTTAATTATTGTTTCTAGTAAAACATGTATCAAAGCTGTAATAATGTATAAAGTTGAATAAGACTCATGCAGTGTTTTTCAGTAAAATGCATTAAATATTTAGCAGTAAAACTGATTTCAAGCCAAAACACGCATTAAAAAGATATTTGATTTTTTTAAGACTACTTTTAAGTGTGAATCCTAAAGGAAATGGGAGAATCTAAATGCTTTGCTGACAGAGATAGGGTCAACAAAATAACTGCCTCTAATAATTTATTTCAAGGCTCCACTGAAAACCCTTTGAGTACCTGTCCAAAGTTTCACACATTAGACACCATTCCTGCCTAATACATATATAATAATATGGCTGAGGCATAAAGAAGAGGACAAGTGAAGTGTTATCATAGGAGGTTACTAGGCTATTGGTCCTGAGGCCCTTATAAGCTTAGCTAAGAATTTAGCCCATGTTTAGACAAATCAGCACCCATTGCCCCTGTCCAGCAGGGACACGGGTGGAATCACAGGGGTATATTTTCTGTTTCCCTCCAGTTATCCAGTTTGCACTTAAAAAGGGGTAAAGAGGTACTCTACTTGATGTGGAGACAGAGTCTATTACATAGATGGGGGAGTCTCTGGGATGCAAATCTGTCCTGCCAATAAGTCTTGTTGATGTCACAGACCAGGCTGAGGCCGCACGTGCAGGTTACTTGAGTGGAGCTTGACTTGCGGATATGCAGCAGTCCCATAAAGGTGGGGTCCGTGGTCGCCTTGTATGCCAGACATAGGTCACCTCTGAGGAGTCTGTATATGAAACTGAGTAGAGGGATAGGGCTTTTAGCCTATCTGTATATGGTAGATGTTTGAGGCCCTGGATTCTCCTGGTGAAGAACCTCTGTGGTCTCTCCAGCTGTTGCATGTGCTTTGCGAGGTACATGCTGAAAGGGGCATTGTACTCGATAATGGGCCTTATAAGAGAAGAATACAGGGATGTTATGTCCCTGGATGAGATACCCTTACTTTTGAGGTGGGCCATGTAGAAGGCTTTCCATACAATGGAAGCAACATGGTAGTCAAAAGACAGGTTGCTATCAACCTGGGTGTGCAAATCCCTCATGACTGACTGAGTGCTTAGGACGTTGTTATTAATGTGATAATTTGTGGGGACGTCACTCTCACCAAAGGGGATGATGATGCATTTTTTGGTATTCAGCTTGAGGCCATGTTTCTGGCACCAGTCATTTGTCTGAGTGAGATCCTCTTAGCGGATGTCCACATCACTAGGGAAATTGATGACAGCACCCAGCTTGCAGTAATCTGCAAACTTAGTCAGCCATAGCCCACTGGTTTTGGCCTGTACCTCAGAAAAGTATATCCCGAATAACAGAGGTCCCAAGACCAAACCCTGGGGTATGCTGCTTATTACGGGTCTACTCCTTGAGGTGGCTTCCCTATTTTGACTATGTGGGTTCTATCAGTGAGCCAGTTTGCTACCCATCTGGTAACATTTATTTTTATTTATTTATTTATTTATTTTACATTTGTTGACTGGGATAGTAAGACTGGATACTTGTCCATTTTCAGCAGAGGCCTTGGGAGAAAAGCTACATACATACAGAAAAACTGTTACAGTAATCAAGTTAAAGCACTGTTACAGATACAATACATAGGATAAAAGCATGATGCCTAGTTGAGAGAGTTTATCTATTATGCCTGAGTGGGAAATAGTGTCAAAGGCTTTGGCCAGGTTAAGGTAGGCGGTGTTCACTGTCTTCCCCTCGTCCATGGCTTTGGTGACTGTCTCAAACAAGTCGACCAAATTGTGTAGACATGACCTCTCCATGACGAAGCCAAACTGTGCGGGATCAATAGAGGTTGCTAATGTCCTTGTTAATGAGGTCCATGATAATCTGTTCTATGACCTTGCAGATCAGGCTAGTTAGGCTGTTGGGTCTATAATTTCCCAGATCGGTGGACACTCCACCTTTGTGTAAAGGGATGATAGTGGCTGTCTTTCACTCAGTTGGGATGAAGCCAGTACTCAGGCATTGGTTGACTAGGGTGCCTAATGGTGCTGCAAGTTCCTGCCTGAGTTCACATAGGATGCAGCCTGGGATGTTATCGGGTCCCATGGAGGCTGTACTTTCTGCCTTTGAGAGAGCAGTGATGACCTGTTCCCTAGATATAAGGGAAAGGGGGGTGGTACTGGGGATGTCCTGATTTACTGATGAGGGGACAGAGGGGTAAAGTTTTCACTGAATCTGTCAGCCACCAAGTTTGCTATATCTACAGCATTTGTATATGTAGTGTCCTTGCCCACCAGTTTTTAACAGATCTGGGTGCTTTCTTTGAAGTTGTGGACATATGTGAAGAAGTCCTTATGATTGTCTCTAGTAGATGTGGCCAATTTGGACTCGAAGTTTGCTTTGGAGGATTTCACTAGTGCTCTTATTTGCTTGTTTAGGCTAAGGAGAGATAGCTTCCAAATGGGCATCTTCTCCTTCTTGGTCCTGGACAGCAATTTTTTTCTTTTGTTATAGAGTTTATTTATTCCAGATGTCCACCAGATAGGTTTACTCTTTCTTACGGAGGATGATTTAGTCCTGTCGGGTATTCCTGATTCCATGCATCTATATAAATGCTTGTATAGTGCTTTGGTGTAGTTTTGGACTTGGTCCCAGTCCATACAGAGGGGGAGAAGGCTGTGAAGCTGTTTATACCATCCCTCAGGAGGCTGTAATCAGCTTTGGAGAACTTTTTATGTCTGATCCTAACTAGGGAGGGGATGGGGGAGGTGGTGACTTCAAAAGTGATCACTTTGTGGTCAGATCTTGCCAGAGAACTATTGAGATGCTGCAATCGTTACTCATGTTGGTTAATACCAAGTCCAAGATATTATCACCTCTTGTGGGGGTATCGACTAGCTGTTCCAAGGTATTTGCATTAACAAAATCAAGGAATCTCTGGGCATTTCTGTTCTGGCATGAGTAGTTCTTCCAGTCTATGTTTGGGAAGTTAAAGTCACCCAGGATCAGGGTAAAAGGTTGAATCTTGATACATTCGAACAGGTCCAAATAGACAGATTAGGCATCTTGTGTCAGATTTGGGGCCCGGCAACAAGCTATGATTTGAGTAGGGGTCTTGCCTATGGTTAACTGCAACTGGAGTGTTTCCTGTGCATCATCCTGTTTGACCAGCCCGGAGGTGTGTATGTCTTTAATATATATTGAAACTCCACCTCCTTTGGCTTTACTGCCCACAGTTTGTGGTCTGAATGTATGATAGGATGAGTAACCAGGTAAAGCTGGAGTGCTCTCTGCAGCTTTGAACCAGGTTTCTGTGACTGCACAGATGTCAGCATTTTCCAGGGTTAGGAATGCTTGCAATGAGTGCAATTTCATGTTTAGACTCCTAGCATTTAGCAGCATGACCTTTAATTTGTGTTTTGTTGAAATTATATGCATGATCAAAGCCTCTTTCTTGAAAGGGCTGAACTTTAAATAGTTTTCTCATGTCCTCCAGCTAGGAACGCAATCCATGCTTCTTTTCAGAGAAGATGTAGTAGTCACATGCTCCAGGTAGAAAAACAGGTATACCTCGAGTATTGTCATCATAACTGCAGTAAATAGCTCAGTTCTTCAAATGACACTTTCATGCAGAGCTGGAACTATGCCACTGAGAAGGGGTTGGACATTCTGGGTTCGGATTTTAAGGGATGCGATCCGTAAGTGCTTATGATGCAGGAGTGCAGTACAGGTATTGATTTATGAAGCCACAAGGATACTGTGACTTCTAATGAATAAAATCTTCATTGACTTTGTGATTCATAGCATTTTGTTCAAACTGCTAAACAATATCAGATGCCACACTGGGATTCCACCCTGTGAATTGCTCATGGTGTAATCATAAGGAGAGTTTTTTTTTTTTTGACAGCTCAACTTCATGAGGGGGACCACAGTTAGGGGAGCTGCGCAACACACCAGATGACAGAGCTGTAGTTCTGTCTCCAAATGATAGTGTATAAGCTGCATATAACAATGGGCCATAAATGGAGCCCAGAGGAATCCCACTCTCCAGAAGATAACCCTGAGAAGAACAAGATGAGAATGTAAAACAGAAGTCATTTTTCTCCAGTCATTGTGAAACTTGGTTGGGAAACCAGTTCAGGACAGTAGATAAGAGATTACAGGATTTCTACAGTTGTTTCAAAAGGAAGTTATGATACAAAGTAGCAACTGCTGAAAAAAATAAAGTAGGATACCCATACAATGTTCGCTGCATCTTACGCTGTCAGCTGACACTCTAGAAATTATTTAAGCAACTACTACTGTATCTTAACCAGCATATTACTCTGAATCTAATTCTGCCAACTCCACATCAGTTTACTAGACACCATCAGACCACAGTCTGCCCAGAGCCTTCTCTTGTCATGTTCCTAATATTATGTTGTGTGAGGCAGCTTATGAACTGGGTTCTCTATTGAAATGTCAACAGTCGAAATGCTAAGTGCTGAAAAGCCAAATAAAAGACCGAAAGCACAGGAGAATAGTGAATCGTGAAAATCATTCTCCTCCAGTAAACATATTTTTGCAGGAGGGAGGAGACCCCACACCACCAAACTTATATATACCAACTCCAAGATCGCCATACCTTAGGGAAAAACTAATATTCTGAGAAATTGCATCTTGGACTTGCTAAATACAAGTCCAACCTTTTGGCCATTCAGTCTCTGTATTTCGGGAGTAGCTCTAGCTGGTCCTGACATTTGAAATGATTATCTCTGAACTCTTATGCTCACTGACAACCCACTATCATTACCAGTGAATGAATACACATGTGAAAGATGTAGCAACAAATTTAAACTGGAGGCAACCTTCTCACATCCTACATTTACCGTGGCTACCAGTGCACACCCACAGCTCCACACTGTGCAACAACAACACTGCTTTACACCATCTGTGCAAAACCTACTTATGATGAGGCACTAAGTAAACTCTTACCAAAGCTTCCCAGACCCCCACCAACCACAAAAAAATGTAATACTATGCCCAGCCCTCAACAATATAAAGAAAAACACCCCCAAACTCACTAATATTTCCTTTACAAGTATAGGTAACCTAAATGGCATGAGAATGACCCTGAGAGTGCCTCAGTATACTAATGTACATGATAACACCCTTTCCATGGGTTAATCAATGGCTAGACATAGTAATGCACTGTTCACCAGGCTGAGCTAAGATAAGAATAGAGTCAGCTGTCTCTGAGCTGCCAGCATTTGCAGTGTCAGCAAAACACTTAGATACCTTCATCCCAAACATGCACGCAACCTAGTGATTGCAGATGTGGGAGTGAATGGCCTTTCATGTTCCTTCTTGGAAGACATAAAAAATGAATGTGGTCAAGCTGCCCTCATCTGTATTAGAGGCAGGAAAGTGGATAGTTTTGAGCAGTATCCTACCATCAGTGTAACTGAAGTCATAATATAAGCATAAAAACAACTGATTCAGCATGAAGTTATGGGAAAGAGTAGTGGAAGCTAGGTTAAAAAGGGACATGATGATTAGTGATCAGCAGTATGGTTTCATGCCGGGAAAGAGCACTACAGATGCAATGTTTGCTCTGAGAGTGTTGATGGAGAAATACAGACAAGGTCAGAAGGAGTTGCATTGTGTTTTTGTAGACTTAGAGAAAGCATATGACAGGGTGCCTAGAGAAGAGTTGTGGTATTGTATGAGGAAATCGTGAGTGTCAGAGAAGTATGTAAGAGTGGTACAGTATATGTACGAGGGTAGTGTGATAGAGGTGATGTCTGAGGTGGGAGTGACGGATGCATTTAAGATGGAGGTGGGGTTACATCAAGGATCAGCTCTAAGCCCTTTCTTATTTGCAATGGTGATGGACAGGTTGACAGACGAGATCAGATAGGAGTCCCCGTGGACTATGATGTTTGCAGATGACATTGTGATCTGTAGTGAGAGTAAGGAATAGGTGAAGGAGACCCTGGAGAGATGGAGATATGCTCTAGAGAGAAGAGGAATGAAGGTCAGCAGGACTAAGACAGAATATATGTGTGTGAATGAGAGGGAGGATAGAGGAATGGTGAGGATGCAAGGAGTAGAGGTGGTGAAGGTGTATGAGTTTAAGTACTTGGGATCAATAGTTCAGAGTAACGGTGAGTGTGGAAGAGAGGTGAAGAAGAGAGTACAGGCAGGATGGAGTAGATGGAAAAGAGTGTCAGGAGTGATTTATGGCAGACGAGTACCAGTAAGAGTGAAAGGGAAGGTCTACAAGAGGCTAGTGAGTCCAGCTATGTTATATGGGTTGGAGACAGTAGCACTGACAAAAAGGCAGGATTTAGAGCTGGATGTGGCAGAATTAAAGATGTTAAGATTTGCACTGGGTGTGATGAGGGTGGACAGGATCAGGAATAAGTATATTAGAGGGTCAGCCCAGGTTGGAAGGTTTGGAGACAAAGCCAGACAGGCAAGTTTACACTGGTTTGGACATGTGCTGAGGAGGGATGCAGAGTATATTGGGAAAAAGATGCTAAGGATGAAGGTAAAAGGTAACAGGAAAAGAGGAAGGCCTAAGATAGGGTTTATGGATGTGGTGAAGAGAGGACATGCAGGTGGTTGGTGTGACAGAGCAAGATGCAGAGGACAGGAAGAAATGGAAACAGATGATCCACTGTGGCGACCCCTATCGGGAACAGCTGAAAGATGATGATGATGAGGATTCGGTAACTGGTGTCATTCAAGGAGGGTCCAGTGCATGTTAGCATGGAAGAAGATGGCGGATAGTCCTACCTATTTCAGTAAGAATGACCTGGACCTGTCTCCTCAGGGCCACATATTGACTGTAATATCATTCATCCCTCATAGTGTCTTTGTAGGCAGTATTACTGTGTGTTACACCACTCAGCCTAGCAAATTCCAATCAGACCAATATCAGTGTGGCATTGCTCAATGTTAGAAGCCTGGACAAAAAGCTTTCTGCTGTAAAAGCCTTTATGATCCTTGAAAATACCCATATTTGTATAGTTACTGAAGCACGGTTCCAATCCAACAACAACATTCTCTCGCTACCTGTGTTTAATACTTACCACTAATTTCGACTCTCCATTGAGGTGTGGCCCGAGAGAGAAGTATCCATATTAATTCAGAAACTATCATCTCACAATTCATTGTACAAGTTAACAGCCCTCATCTCCTGCCTATTCTGATATTTAGAAATAGTTTATTATATGACTGACAACTACAGAACACTGTCAATGACTCCTGGAGCCTATGACACCTACCTTATCAAATCACCTACTGAATTTAATACAGTCCCTATGAGTTATTGTAATTGCCTATAAAAAAACTAGAAATACATGCATGTATGTACAACATTTCCTAGAGTTCATCAAAACAAATTTTATCAATCAGATATACTATAAACACAAACCTACTTGGTTTGATCCTAACTAGCAAGTACACATAAAGGTTCCTGGACATTATCATACTGTGATGTACAATATTCTCTCTAAAAACCCAGACTTGCATGCGTTAAAATCTGTCAGGTTTCAGGGACTTATTCAAAGCCAGTATCCGAACAAGATACAGCTAGTTGATGACCTTATGAGTTTTAGGCACTCCTGACCCAAGAAAAACACATGGATAAAGGCACTACTTAAAACAGAGCCATAAGTAGGGTGAGCAAAGGGGGTGGCTGGCCTGGGCATAGGTTGTCAAGGACCATGATTGGTAGATGCCAATGTTGGGGGATTGGAGTACCAGCTGTTGATGCTGCATAAGCAGTCAGAGGTGAAGTGTTGAAGTGCTCAGTGTGTGTGGTGATTTAACTGTAGCAAACAGCTTGTCACATTAGTACCCAAACCAGACTGAAAGTTGCATGGTTCACAAACATCTGCTGGACACAGCAACAATGGGCAGTGGCAAATATATAAAATGGTGGAGGTTAAGTTTGTGTTATATCACTGAGGAGGCTTGCTGACTTGAGAGTCTGTTGTTTTAGCTGCTAATAAAGTAAGAACTTTCATGTGCTGGCTTCATTGCTTTTGTTATATTAGTAGCAAGCAGCTTCCTATAGTTTCAAAAAGAACAGCTTTTTTTTTGGTCTTCAGCCACAAGAAGACTTTTTTTCCTCCTCATCTTTGAGCTGAAGAAGGCATCATTTGGGGATCTGCACTGGGTATTTGATGAACTAGCTATAGTTATGATTTAGAGTCTATATTATGTCCTTGAAGAGGCGTTCCATGGAACGCCTTTTCATCGACCCTTAAAACATGAACTGTCATAACAGCGAACGGCCACATCAGCAATTTCTTTCCCTGGGAAAGAAATCGCTTGGCCATCCTTGTTAGTTTGCCGTTTTCCCCACTATAGTGCAATCTTGGAGTTGGTATATTTAGACCACCCACTTTGTAATGTTTGTAGTGATGTGTTCTTCTTTTCAGGACAAGCAATTTCTTTCCCAGGGAAAGAAATCGCTGATGTGGCCGTTCGCTGTTATGATAGTCCAAGTTTTAAGGGTCAATGAAAAGGCATTCGATAGAATGCCTCTTTAAGGATGTAATATTGACCCATGATTTATGCTACTAATATCTACTCCAGCCTAAATCCCCACATTATTACATCTGTCCCTATCTACTATAAATTCAATACCAAATTTAAAAAAAACTATCCCCTATGGTGATCTCTCCTCACTAAAAGTGACCTCAGTAGGGTAAATAAAGAGCTGAGGCAAATGATATGAACTGAATGCAGCTAGAGTATTCAAAGACAACTGCAAAGCATTCTTTAACCGTTGCAGAAATCTCAGGAACAAGAGACAACACTGCTATGAACTTATATCCAATGGCACCTCCCTCGCTGACCCTGAGGAAATTAGAAATATACTTTCTGATGAGTTTACTTAAAACTTCTCCCCTTCCTACCAGTTTTTGCCCCCTCATATTCAGTCAGGACCAGCCCATAAGACTGCCTCTGAGTAAGACTTAAAATCCCACTGCAGAACAAAAAATACTGTGTCCAGAAAACATAGTAGATTGTTTCCATCTGAGTATGAAACACTGCTTCACTGACCTCCTCAGAAAACTATTCAACCTTAACCTCTCAGTGAGATACCAGAAGCCTGGAGAATACCTGGAGTGGCAAATCTACCACAGACTCTAGGAAGTGCAGATCAATTAGCCTTCCTAGTACCATTTGTAAAATAATGGAACACATAATTGTGAAACTTATAATTAAGGGTATTGGTGCCTTTGAAGCCCAGGAACCAAATTAATTTAGCACTTGTGAATGGTAGCTCTAACCTATTTAACCTGATAAATTTCTTTGAGGAAGTCACAGAAGTACTGGAAGAGGGTAAGTCTGAGATATGTCAAGGACGTTGATACTATTCTCACTATAACATTATAGAAATAATTGCATAGTTGAATATAAACTCCTATATAACACATTGAATAGCTAAATGATTTAAAGACAGAACCCACTCAGCCAGGGTTGGTGACACACTTTCATATAAAAGACTCATCTCCAGTAGTCAGTCTTAGTGTTCTGTGCTGGTGGTGTTATTCTTTGGCAACCACTTCACTGGTGTCAGAGCTGACATCAAGAGCCTGCAGTTGATGATTGTGAACTGGAGCACTCATCAGCTCACCTAAGAATACCCATCTGCATATAAGAAAATGTTTGGTGTATTATAAATTGATTTTGTAGCAACACAATAAAAATTCACACTATTCTGCTGCATACTTGCATATGTTGCAAGATAACTAAAAAAAAAAAAAACATAAAAAATTCAAATGCTAATTTAGTTACAAGTTAATCTGGCATCTCTACTGGTCTGCTTGACCTAACCCTCTCACATTCTCCAGGACTAAAAATACTAACAACACACCATCAGCAATACATCTTCAAAACTAAACTAAATTCTGTTTACTTCTCCCTCATCACCAGGTCTGATGATATCTATCCAAATCCTGATCCCACCTATCCATCAACAACCATATTCTACAATAAAAATTTAAAACTAGTTACACTAAATCTACAAAGCATCTGCAACAAAATCTTAGACTTTCATGTCTGGAAACCCAACATAACTCAGAATCCTAGCTGCCACAGAAACCTCTCTCAAACCTAATATAAAAGACGCTGAAATTCTACCCCCTGTCTATAATACAGTTACAGCAGACAGATTATATAAAAAGGAGGAAGAATTGCATTATTCATTCCCACTACTACAACCTTTCTACCTACTCCAATGTTATACCAAATTTTCCCAGTGCAGAAATACTCATCACCTTTTTAAAAATTAGCAAAACAAAAAGCCTGTGCATAATGCTACTGTACATTCCCCCAGGTCCCAATATACCAGTTCGCAAAGATATCTTCTCCTGGTTATCCAATACTATTACCATTGAAATAACTATATAGAGGATGTCAGTGTCAACTGGGGAAATTTAACAATGACTTCTCCTCTACTAGTATTCATCTCTTTGAATTTTCTCAACTTATCTCCAAACCAACATTTCCCCCAGGGGTCTATCTTAGGTACCCTTCTTTTCAATGTTTTCATCAACAGCCTCCATACTTATTCCTGCCAATGCACCCTAATTCAATATGCAGATGACTCTGCTATTTTATTTTCTTCAGATAGTCTAAAACACCTTCATCAGGTAACCCAAGAAGCTTTCACATCCATTGAAATATGGCTTACCAATTCCAAATGTTACATAACCCAAAAAAAGAAGATATACAAAAATATCAATCAATCCTCCATCCTTGACTGGATTCTAGAATAATTTCCCAGTAATTTCACCAAAAGCAGATGTTCTTCGTCTTCCCTTGCTGCAGTCCTGACAATTGGGTAGGAGTAAAGCCCGCCCCAGCCCGATACCAGACCAGAGAGCTGGACGCCGGTCTCTGGTCTCAGGGCAGATACTTTACACTGTTACAGGATCCCCCTCAGGAGTAGGCCAGGCTGAGGGGGCTTCTCAGGTAACTGTTCTAACATATGAAGAT
Source organism: Protopterus annectens (assembly GCF_019279795.1). Classification (NCBI taxonomy): domain Eukaryota; kingdom Metazoa; phylum Chordata; order Ceratodontiformes; family Protopteridae; genus Protopterus; species Protopterus annectens. The sequence goes on along the minus strand of NC_056732.1, from coordinate 128,097,288 downwards.
AATTTGATTAGAGAGAGGGCAGAAGATTGTTCCTAGAGGTGCGCCTAGGGTGGAACAGGACCAGGGTATGTATAGTTTTGGAACAGTGGAACAGGAGTCAGTCTGTGTGAGAAGACTACTTTGAGTTTTCTCTCTTTCTTCTGATTCTGATTCTGACCTTTCTGATTCTGATCCCTCCTCTTTTCCTTTTTCTTTTCATTTTCAGAACTATGAGGACCATGAGGGAGCACTTTAAGGGAAGACTCTAACTTTGACAAAAAAGGCCAGGGATTTTAGAATTTTGCCCCAGCATAGGCCCTTAGCTATTTAGCTATTCCCTGTGGTTGTGGATGTGTTGGATGATGTTTTTCTCTGAACCCTGATCCCTTGCCTCCTCCCCTGCCTAGCCTGATAGTTGTATTATATAGGTATTATAGCATATAAATTTCATAAGCTCATAAGCATTTGTTTAGGAGCGGACCCAGAAAGGTTTAAAAGTTAAAAGCTTCTGTAAAGTAAAAACTGTGTAACTGTACCCTCGGATAAAAGGGGAAAGGATAGGATAGGTGGGGGTGGAAAAGATAGTACTTCTTCCACTCTAGCCATGAGGGTTGAATTGTCAATTTCATATGCTGAAATATCAGATTATCTCCTTCTTTCACAAAAATCTAAGGTGATGCTTTTTGAGAAGAAGGTATTGAGTGTAAAGAATTGCTGGATTTGGGTCATGTCTGAACAAGTGGGTAGTATTCTTTGCAGTGAGTTCTGTTCTTATGAACATGCATGTGAAGATCAGAATTTTTAGCTGAGCATGTTAATTCAGGATTTTTGGCCCTTTACAGTCTGATGTGTGTTGTTTGGACGCCTGTGGAAGCAGTTTAAAAGAAAAATGAGGGACAAAGTAAGTCTATGCAGACTGTTAAAGATTTTTGCAGGTGCAGCCTATTGGGAGGAAGATTGTGGGATTTAATCACCAGATGGGTGCTGGATATCATTCTTCATCAATTTACAGATTTTATTTCCACACACACCCCCCCTTTCAAAGGCATGCCAGATGTTCCTCCTCACAAGAAAAAAGAGGCTCAAAACAAGTTTTCTCAGTTCCACCAGATAAGGGCTATTCAGCCAGTCCCTGTGTCAGAAGGGGTTCTCCCCAGTGATTAGCTTACTTCAGGCTTTCAAGGCATTCAAATTTATCCTTACTTGACGCCTGATTGATTCTGCTCAAAAAGAACACCTTCTACAGCATCTGGAATATGTCATAGCAGTGCTAAGATGCCTAGGGTATTCTGTAGAACGAAATAAAGTCCAGTCTAGTTACCCTCTCAAGACATGTGCTTACTGAATACAGCACAGCAGATGGCTTTTAACCCCGGACAAACAAAAAGTCTGTCACTTTACTTCCATCAACTATCTCATCAGTCGACAGATGCCTCACTGCTTGGGGAGGGAGCTTGCTCAAAAAGTGGATGGGATACAAGACAAGTGGCCAGAGACTACAGCATCTACATATCAACATGAAGGAGATGTTAGCAGTCCAGTTTGCATTGATGGTTACTTTTCTTCCAGCAGGTGTTGATTCTGACAGACAGAACACAACTGTCATGTGGTACATCAACATTCTCTCCCTGCAGGCAAGCAATGATTTTATGGGGGAGACTGCGCTAAGCCTGCAACTGACTCTTCAGGCAAGGTTTCTGCCAGGAGCACAGAGAAATTGGGGAAGTCATGGGGAACCAGACCCAGATCTGTTCGCTTCTCCACTAAACCACCAGCTGCCAAAGTATTGCACAACAGCTTGGAAGTGGATGCTCTGTCTGCTCTGTGGAAAAACCCTTCCAATTCCACCCTCTTTCTTTCAAACTCCTCTTCAAAGGTCAGACAGGACAGACAGACCAGACCAAGATGATTTATGATTGGAAACAGATTGGCTCAACACTGGTACACTTCTAAGGAGTCTTGTAAAAAGCTCCATGGCCTTTTACCTCTGATTCCATCTCACAGGCTTGGCATATTCTGTGAAGAATGTAGGTCTCAGCTCTCTCAACAACAAGTTTTAAATGATGAAGAAGCTAAGGCCCTAGTACTAGGAGAGAGTGCAGAAAAAAATGGAAGAGATTTTTTTTATTGACAACAGCAGAAATTTGGAATTTCAAGCCTAAATTTGAGGTGGGCCTTCAATATCTGTGTTGGAAAAACTCAACCTTTGAGCCTGCTGAATACTGCTGGTCTGAATTGGCTATTACTCTGGAAGACTGCTTTTCTGTTGGCTATTTACCTAAAAGAGGTGTCTGAGTTGATTTTCTCTATAAGGTAGAGCCCTTTTGATTTTCCATAAGGAGTATCATTACATTGCGTGCTAATCCTTCCTTTATGCTAAAGGTGGTTTCTAGTGGCTTTAAACCAAACTATTCATTTCTGAAAGAAAAGAAAATGACGGGAAATGGCGGTCAGTAGTGTACCTGGACGTCCCTGGCGCAGTCTAGTATATGCGCCATGACCGCCCCAGCCTTATACTCTCTCTGGTGGCCGACTGGGGCCTGGACTATAAAACCAATTGTCAGGACTGCAGCAAGGGAATCCTCGAACATCTACATTTATGGTAGGTACAAAACTGTACTTTCTCTACTTCATATTCTAAGTGATCGTCTACCAGCCCGTACTCACAGAGTTACAACACATATATCCAAAGAACACCTGTACAAAAAGCATGTGACCTACCCATCTTTAACCCATAATCTTTCACTGGCATATTGAAAGATATGAACTGCTTTATATTAAAATATCTCCCCCTAGATGTGACACGATTATTTTAATGCTACATTTCTGGATGTCCTTAACAGTCTTGCCCCTTATCCATACAAAAAGATCCACATGCAGTCATACACCACGGCTATCAAAACATACCAAACAATTCTGTCTGACAGGGATGAATCTAGGAAAGAATATCTTGAGAATAAAGTCGAGACCCTATTACAGAAATATAAGCAACTCTATAATTTAGTCAAAGAAGTAACTAAGGGCAAAAATATTCTGTACTTGTCTGCAAAGTAACCATAAACACAACCCCAAATAATTCTGGGTATCTATCAACTCATTATTTAATCCTGCATCCAATAAAGACCCCACACTATGTCCCAACATTTCTTCCTTGAAAACTGCCACTATATTTAACAATTACTTTATTGACAGTATAGCAAATCTTACCTCTAAAACTAGTCTCCTGTTATTCTCTTTCCTTCCTCTTCATCAAAACTCAATCTCCACTATAACCTCACCTTAAATCTACAAAAATATTTTACACACAGTCTCTTCTTCAACTGACTCTACCCAAAGAGAGACCACTAACTGTCATAATTTTACTCTTCAGCCTGTTTCAACGGGTTGCATAAAAATCTTCTCTTTAAACTCAAACCAAGCTCTATCTCTGCTGGTAACCTCCCAGGTTAATATCTAAAAATTACTGCAGAGTCGATTGCCTATCCCATTAGTATACTAATTAACAGATCTGTCTCAGATTCCTATGTCCCAGCACTTAGGAAAAGGTTATTCATCATTTTCCTCCCCAAAGGAGCAAACTCCACTGAGGTATCTAACTATCACCCCATTGCAATCCTCTCCCCCCTCTCAAAAATGTGTACATCAACAATTAGTAGATTATCTGCTTCATTATCAAAAGTTAACCTCTGTCCAGCATGGCTTTAGACCAGCCCATAGTACAACTACCTCTGTCAGTACTGCTAGGGACTCTGGTAAACTTGCCTCATCATTACTTTTCCATCTGCCAGTGGCACTTCATACCGATTACTTTTCCATCTGCCAGTGGCACTTCATACCGTTTCCCATTCACAACTCTCTAACCTAGGTCTTTCCTCTCCCTCTGTCCAGAGTTTTTTTTACTTACCTATCCAATAGACATCAGTCTGTAAAATGGCAAGACTCCTTCTCACCATACTTAACTAACACCATGGGGCATTCCCACAGGGGTCTATCTTAGATGCCCTTTTCAATGGTTTTGTCAACAGCCTCCATACATTTTCCTACCAAGACTCCCTATTCAATATGCAGATGACTCTCTATTTTCTTTTCTTCAGATAGGCTAAATCACCTTCAGCAGGTAACCCAAGAAGCTTTCACATCCATTGAAATATGGCTTACCGATTTCCAAGTGTTATTTAACCCCCAAAAAAGAAGACTCCTACTATTTACCCATAAAACACTAACGTTCGACAAAACAAATTTCAAAATATTTTCTCTGAATAACACAGACATTGAAGTTGTCCTTTATACCAAACTCTTAGGTGTCATAACAGACGGAAATCTTAAATTTGATGTCCATATTCAGAATAATATAAAACAATAGTCATCAGAAATTAGAGATTCTTTATATACCTAAGCATTTTTAAATGGCTCTACCATAACTACACCTCCCACTACATAGCTACTACCATCCCTACTTTTTGGAGCTCCTATTCTTACTAATCTCTATAATTCACAAAAATCAAAGCTTGAATCATGTTACAATAAAATTGCTAAATTTGCAGTTAGTGCAAAGTATTATCCCCATCATTGTACTGCCATACAATCTCTCAACTGGCTTGTACTCCCACACTATCTTAGCTTTCTACAACTCTCTACTGCCCACAGACTCATAAATAAACCTACTGCCTACATGGCATTTAAGTCCATCCTCCATAGCTACCTTCCAGAATGATCCTTAAGATCGGAGGATAAATATCTTTTGACATCTTAGACTATAATGGATGCTTCTTTCCGCATGCCCAACTTGTGTCTATTAAAGTCTATGGATGCCTCTCACTTTTTCCCCTTAATTGATGTCACTGGGGTTAAAGATCAATATTAAACCTCAGTGGGTGAATAAAATTGCAGATCTAACAAGGATGCCAATCTGCACTTTACACACCACATACGGCAGTGTAACAGGTAAGTCTTGAAATTATGGCAAAACACTAAGCAAGGATTAAAACGTTATTTTTTTCTCTCAAAATGCTTTATCTAAGTTGTACCTGTAATACATCTTGACACATGTATTTTTTTATATTTTTTATATTCTTTTCTACTATATAATTGCATATAAGTGTGCTATTGGAGATTTTCTCCCTGGGCTACTGAAAATGGGTACTTTGGACCCAGTTAGAGTTTCCCAGTAAACAAATGTCAATAAATAAAATAGTAAATAAATAAGCATTTATATGTCCGACATCTGTGGTTGTAAACAGTGGTGTCTTCTTTCTTTTGAAAATACTGTTAAAATTTGTATACCTTTAATAACTAATTTATTTTATTTATTTATACTTGTTGGCCAGGTTAGTCTCACTAGGCCAAAGGCCTCTCTTCAGGAGAGATCTGAGGTAGTATTTATGCTGACTAGGGGAAATTTAGCTAAGGAACCAGGGAATTTAATCCCCTCTTTTTTATAAGTGCCATGGGATGTTTACATCCACTTAAGATACCACCAACTCAGGCAGATGTGGCCTTGTTTTAACATCTCATACAATGGACGACACACTCAGGAGTAGTGCACCCCCTTATGCTGCACTGTAATGGCAACACTGGAAAATTAATCTAAGTGCCTGGTGTGAGAATAGAACCCACAGCCTTCTGCACCAAAAGCAAATAATGTTACCTGTTGTGCCACTGATAAATACTGGACTTTGTTTTCAAAGACTTCCTGTCCTGCTAACAGTATATGCCAGTTATTTAGCATAATTACAAATATGCAGCAGTATACAGCACAATTCATTTTATGTTGAAAAATCCTCCAAAACTAAGTAATTAATATATGATTATTGCTACACCATTAAGCACAAAAGTCCAGTTATTGCTTTATATAACATTTTATTGCATGCAAGAACAATAGGAGGTTTATTTTTTGCATCATTGACTGAGCAAGGGAATGCTGGCAGAGGAGATGGCCTGGATGATGATTTGAATCATTTGGAGTTACAATGGCAGGTGAAGCTGAATTCTTGTACATCAGTTGGTCTAAATGGTTCTGTCAAATTTAAAATGCATTTTGAAAAGAAGAAAGGTAAAGAAAATAAATATTTTATTTTTTGTTTGTTTTTTGTTACTTTTTAGGTACTTAAATTAACTTTACTAAAATGTTGGTTATGTAAATTGCCTTTTTGTTATCTGATGAAGTAATGGTTGCATAATGTGTTCAGCAGAAAACTGTAAATCAGTCGTATTAAGTCTTGTTTGAAGGATTTAATGCTTAGTGTTTTACTGCTTTATTATTATTTTCTTTATTTTTCCCCGTCCGTGCACGCAAGTCGATAATATAGTTTTAAAAGCTGAGTGATCTCATAAATCTCCCAAACTTTAAAAAAATAATTCTTTCCGTATGTTTTTGTTCCCATGCCTGCAGACCACCAAGCATCCACACGGTACTCAAGCTCAACCATTCCCCAGTGGTGGAGCTCATTCACAATAATGTTCTCCATCATGGTACCGGAGTCCAAACCTCAGATGTTAGATTTTAATTTCCTATTTAGGTCCACAACCTCCTAAAGCTCTACTGAATAAAATTCACTGTATCTCCAAGGACTACAAAATCTGGCTGGCAAACTGTAATGCCTTCTGATTATCATTAAAGAGTTTCCTATCACATATCAGCAATCTGACCTACCAAAAAAAATAAATAAAAATAAAATGAGCAGCAACATTCAATCCAAGGAATAAAAGCCTTCTGTTGATTAGAAATACTGGTCTGTACAGTCTGTTAACCAACAAGAAGGGTTGAGCTGGTCATACATATTTTGCATGGATTTCCATGGATAAGAATATCTAACTGGTATTTAATATAATAGTCATCAAGTCTAAGTTTGTCCTAGAGCAATCGGGTCCCCCCCTACTGAGAGCAGGCTGCTCCCTGTCATATTATATCTCATATGTTCCAGTAAAGGAATGGTGTGACAAAGCAGGGTACAACAGAATCCAAAGCCACCTTATGATAGGTGGCTTTAGGATCACCAAGATTCTCAGCACTGAAGTGAAAATAGGAGGAGGTCCACCCTGGGAATCCAGTCTTTACCCAGATGACCCAAGTTCAAATAGCAGCTCTAGCACTAGAAGAGGTGGGTGGGAGAAGGTGAGCAGGAGTGAGGGCAGCCCACTCTGCATTCTAGTAGAGGAAGTTATTTCAGCTGATTGCTCCCAGGCAAACAGAGGCTTGCATGATACAGAGGGAGATGTACCAAGAGGACCTGGACTTAGTGCTGTCAAGCCAGCGATGAAAACCTTCAGAGACATGCGTGTGTGTGTGTGTGTGTGTGTGTGTGTGTGTGTGTGTGTGTGTGTGTGTGTGTGTGTGTGTGTGTGTGTGTGTGTGTGTGTGTGTGTGTGTGTGTGTGTGTGTGTGTGTCAGAGTCAGAACAATCATATGCTGGGAGGGCATAGTAGAGTCCTGTGATGAAACTGATGGTAAAATCAACCAACAATTGGTAGGATTAGAGCCATAAAAATTAGTCCATGCCTGTGGCCAGCATGATGTAGACTGCTGGGAGAGGAATATGGTGCCATGCATTTCCTCGAGGGAAAGGCAGACTAACTTGACTGAAGAGATGATGACTCCCTTTTCAAAGCAATAGTGTGGAAAGAGGGGCATGGATTGAGGCACAAGCTACCCACATAGCTGCTTGAATAATAGCACTTTCAGATGTCTATCTCCTCTGTACTGGTGGTTATCCATTACAGGTGAACAAAATGTGCTGGAGAAAGCTTGATGGTCAGGAGGTACAGGGAGAAGACCTAGAAAAAAGAAAAAGGAATTATATCTTAACAATCCATTTTTCTAAGTTCTGTACAAGATAAACCCAGACAGATTTAACAAGAGGAAACTTTGTGCTGAAACACACCAGGCAATGGCCTGACCATGTCCCTGGGTTCATCACCAAGCAGACATGGCAACTCACTGCTGCTTGTGCAAGTGAATATCCGTTCATATGGCTTGCAGTGAAAGCAGTCTGGGCAAGCTTGACTCTCGCTGTAACACTGAAAAAATGAATTCACAATAGCTGCTGATTCATTATCACCCTAGATACTGAAATCCTCCATAATTAAACCATTTGGGATAGTCAAGAGTGAACTGGTGAGGAAGACAGGAAACACTTGGATGAATAACTTCACATTCCTGACTGGACAGGAAATGAGAAGGATTCCATTGTCTGTGCCTGGTCAGATGCATTTGGTCTTCAAGCTTGAAACCCAGATCACTTCAATTAGTCTGTAAAACAGAGAGCTACAACTCTCATCTTGTCCCACAAGATTAGTAAGGAATGAGGTCCAAGAACCAAGCAACGAGAGAGTATGCCAAGGTAAAAAACACCAATAACCAAATATTACCAAGGCTATGTCCACTCCACCACAAAAGAAGACAAAATAATATAGTCATCACCAAAATGACAGAGTCCAAAGCATATTTATTCAGATAAAACGTGTTTTAATAATCAGAGTTAAGTGCTTTGATCCCTATTAATACAAGAACTTCATCAGAACTAAAAAACAATTTACAAGTTAAAGAGTATATAGCAGCCACAAACAGTCACATGATTAATCATTTAAATTAATTGAAAAGGGCACCTCAAGCAATTTAAAGTAAAAATACACCAAAGCAAACATGTATACAGTACAAGTTAAATGAAGATTGACTAAACATTAGGGTATGCAATGTCATTAAATACATTGTACATAAAAATAATTGCAATCGTAAAAACATCTAAAAATAACTTTGTTATAACACATAAAGAAAGTGTAATAGTGTACGGTAATGTATATTGCAAAAAATTGCTTAATTTTAAGGCATACAAAAAAAGAGGTGCTATTAAGTATAAGAAACTACTAGTTTAAGGCATAGCTGCCCTAAGTTTAAGTCGATTGTTCAAAGAGATCATGTCATTTAAGCCTGGAGAACTATTAGCATCAATCCTAATTTGCCATATACCTTCATGGAACTCTAGCCTGCTATCCAGGCACTGTCCATTGGATTCAAAGGTATTTGTTACAATATCCAGAACAAGACCTTCTTGTTATCTGGACAATTCAAGGCGTGTCTAAAAAGTACATTATTTATATTCTTAGTCTTCAAGTGGGCATAGCCTTGGTAATATTTGGTTATTGAATAATGAGGTCCCTAGTTGGCACTGTGTCTGTTCTATAAGTATCAAAGCTGTCATACATCCAGGTCACCATTATAAGTTCAGTATATCACAAGTCTTAAGTAATGTCAAACATATTGCAAACAGAGTTCATGTTACTATATAGCTTCCTGTATAGCACCAGGGAAGAACAGCTCCTATGTCTCAAGACTTTGATTTAAAAAAAAAAGAAAAAAAGCAGACCGGGTATCTTTATAAGCCAGCCAATTATATACCCACCTCTCAAATAGCCATTCAAAATTGTGCCAAAAATTTTAAAGCAATATATACACATCAAATTACAGCAGTAAAAATATTGCATTTAGCAAATACCAAAACTAAATCAATGTTACCATAAAATATTGTAATATGTTAATAAATTATTAAATAATTTAAATTTAATTTAAAATAAATAATTTAAATTATTAAATCCAAATGCACATCTGTAAGATATGATGGAATTGAGATGGCAATTGTTTTTAAATGCTTCTTGTTACCCAGGTATCAATGAAACTATAAGCATTGCTAGTGTTTTAAAACTTGATCGAATTTTAGGTTAGTAAAGTTAATATGGATTTTATTTAATAATTTATTAACATATTACAATATTTTATTTAGTTTTGGTATTTGCTACATGCAATATTTTTACTGCTGTAATTTGATGTGTATATATTGCTTTAAAATTTTTGGCGCAATTTTGAATGGCTAATTGAGGGGTGGGTATATATTTGGCTGGGTTTTTGTGCAACACTGTTTTGAGGAAGTCTCTGTAATAGAGAGGAAAGCGCTTAACTTCAATAAACTTGGTGTCCTTTGGATTGTTCACATTCTGCTGGTTGGTTCTTCTGTGGTTTTCTACTTTTTTGTGAATATAAGCCAGAGAGACTCCCTTTCCAAAGGCAGCTTAGCTCTGGAATCCAGACAGCAGCATTGCTGTAAGCATCTAAAGAGAAGTGCTCCTCTCTGGGAATCATTAGAATTAATAATGCCAGCAATTATTGGTCAATAGAAGTGAAATTATAATGCAAAAAGTCAGTAAAAAAGAAAAAAAAACATGACGCAAAAGAAGGGACTGCAGACAAATATATTAATGTGTTGCCTAAGCAGAAACGGTGGTCAGTGAAGGTAGCTCAAAGAAGAGTTGCATCAGCCTGTTTGGAAACTAAAACTCAGTAAATACAGTAAGATATCTTTAAAATAAGTAATTCTTTATCAGACTACACAGAATCAAATAACTGAAGACTTCAGCAAATGGGGGCTGCACATAGCAGGCACTCAGATGAACTGCAGAGTGAACAGGAATCGGCAGAGACCCATTATTGTTAAGTTATTGTCTTTTCATCTAAAAAATATATCCAGTCTGTTCCTTGTAAGAGACTAGGGTTTATTGGTGCATTGATTTTTTTTGTTTCAGAGTTGTATGCCTTTCTTTCCTTCAATAATACTGTGCAAGGAATTGAGCCTTCATTTTAAGGTACTATATCTTGGATTTTTCAGAAGATTTTATTCACTGAAACTAAAACATATGATTATCCCCGACAGGTGCTGGAAGAGAAGACAAAAACAAAGAGTGAGGAAATACTAGCAGCGGAGACGGATCCAGTAGTCATTCTATAAATATACTGAAAACAGGACAGTGGAGGATTCAAATTTATTTCTAAAACCTTTTCCCATGTTTCAAAGGAAAATGCAGGAAATAATGAAATTTCAGTGTCCATGGCTCATCAGGCAGTGCACTCACCTTTGGTGCTGGAAGATTAAAAGGCTGTGAGTTCTATTCCCATACCAGGTACTTAGACTAATTCCCCAATACTGACAGTGCAGCATAAAGGAATGTTGCATTCCTTAGTGTGCTGTCCATCAGAAGAGATGTTAAACTAAGGTCCCACCTACCTGAATAAGTAGTAGCTTAGATGGTGTTAAAGATCCCATGGCACTTATTTTAAAAGTAGGAGTTGTCTGTTTTATTTACACATCATAATATATATCTCATCGTTTCGTTTCACTATTTCTAAACCTGAATATGTTCTCTACAGAGGAAAAAAAAACAGTTATTTACATTTGCATCATTTCAAGAAAAGAAACCGAAAAATTAGATTTTTCTAAGTTAGCATCAACTGTCCTTTAACATTTCTTTAAATATCCTCCATCTTTTCTTCCACAACTTTTTTATTTCGTCTAGCAAATCTTTATCATCTCAGTTTTTACCATATCGAAACCCACCACGTCTTTTCCATAATCTCCAGATTGCTACAAACAATATTGTGCCATTTTCAGTTTTACTTTTTTTCTTCCTCATATGTTCCATATAATATTGCATCCATTGTTACGTGTGTAAATCCTTCCCATTTATATTCAGTTTTAAAACTCCTCCAAAACTGTTCAATTTTTCACATGCCCACTCAGCTCTTCAGCAAAGCTCAAAAAGAAAAGGGAGTCTGGCTTAGTCTGCAGCAAGCCGATTGGTATACCAGTCACCTTCCTACCTCCTAAGCCAATCCATGCCCCCTCAACTGAGAAGAGCAGAAAAAACACTTTGGTTTACCCAACAGAAATCCAATTGATACATTTGTATCAGTTGACTTCCCATAGCTGATCTATGTCCCCTGTCTCTGCTTTACAGTGAAGACAAAAACAAAACACGCTGGTTTACCCAACAGAAAGCCAATAGATACATTTGTACCAGCTGACTTCCCATAGCTGATCTATGTCCCCTCCCTCTGCTTTACAGTTTAGGAAACAAAAAAAAACACTTTGGCTTACACACTGTAACAAGCCAATTGGTGTATTTGTACCAAATAACTTCTCTAGAGCATATTCACATACCCCTCAGCTCTTCACGTGAAAAGAGAAAAAAAAAAACAGTGGTAATAAAAACTAATAAAGGAAGTACACTTCTTAATTACACCCTGTAACACTCTGCACCTGGGGCAACTGTGTAATGTCTTCTTTCTTAATTTCACCAAACCTTCAGCATTTTTCCGTCTTTAACCGTAACTCAGATTTATTTAATAATTCCTATACTTTTACCATCACTTCTTGTCTATAGCTTACTTATTGCAGTCATTAAATCATCTGCATACGACATACAAACTGATATTATAACTCGTTTACTCATCTTCCATTTTTCTTCTTTTACTTCAGACACACATCTGAATTACTGCATTTATTACCAGTAGAAACAGACACATACTTAATGGGCATCCTTCTTTAACGCCTCTCTAAATGTTGTCTTTTTTCCCATCCTTCCGTTTACCATAACTTTCACCTATAAGATCACGTAGCACATTTTATAACTTTGAAGCTTTTTCATAAGTTCATAGGTTCATAGGTTCATACTAGGCTATCTGCCCGAGGGCATTTATAAGCCTAGCCCATAGTTTTGTGGCTTACGCCACCCCTTTAGTTTGGAGAAACTATGCCCATTATTTTGCTGTGCCTCTGTCGAGCAGTGACACTGAGGTAACCCCTGGGGTGTATCTGCGATCTCCCATCCATTGGTCAAGATTCCTCTTGAACAAGGCCAGCGAGGTGCTCTGCCTCACATAAACTGGGATTTTGTTCCACAGCATAGGGAGTCTTTGGGTGATGAATCTATCCCTCCAGCACGTCCTATTAATAACTGTGTCGAGGTTTAAGTCTCCCGCCCTTGTGGCTCTGAGGGATCTAGATTTTTTGAGATGAAGCATGTTCATCAAATCTGGGTTTGACATGGCCTTGTATGTCAGGCATAGGTCACCTCTGAGCAAGTGGTAAGCAACTGAATATAACTGGAGTTCTTTCAGTCGGGCAGCATAAGACAGATTTTTGAGACCCTTTATCCTTTTGGTGAGGAACTTTTGTGGCCTCTCCAGCTGCTGCAAGTGTCGGGTCAGATACATTCGAATGGGGCATTGTACTCGATCATTGGTCTGATGAGTGATGAGTATAGGGAGACTATGACTTCCCTTGATCTAGATGTGAATCCCTTCATGATAAGGTGGGCAATGTAGAAGGTCTTCCTAACTACTTTAGCAATATGAGTGTCGAATAAAGGCTACTGTCAACCTGGGTTCCCAGGTCCCTAATAACTTCTTCTGTGTTCAGGGGATTGCCACCTATATGGTAGCTAGGGGTAACCTTATTTTTCCCGAAGGGTATGACTATGCATTTCTTGGCATTTAACTTTAGGCCATGGCTCTGGCACCAGTTATCCGTTTCTGTGAGACCCTTCTGAAGGATATCTGTGTTGGATGTGTTTTCAACTACGGCGCCCAGTTTGCAGTCATCTGCAAACTTTGTCAGCCATAACCCTCCTGTGTTTGCTTGTACTTCAGAAAAGTAGATGCCAAATGTCTTCTATCCCATATGTCTTCAGCATATTTTTTATTCCTTCATGACAAACCTTTTCGAATGCCTTTGCCACATCGTGTCTAGCTTTACTTTCCCTTTTCCTTTCAGTCGTATCTGTTACTTTTACTATTATTACCGTTTTCGTCACCTCTTTCCCCTTGAGTCTGTAAACACCGTCTATAACTTCCTTCAAAACCGTCTGCATCAATTGTTTGTACAAATTGCATAAGATTTTGTCATCTGTATTTCCCCGTGTTAACACGCTACATTTCTGTTATCGTTAACACACTACATTTCTGTTATCGTTAACACGCTACATTTCTGTTATTTTCTCTTTCACCCTTTTTCCAAATAAACTTAATTATGCCACCAGAAACCCATTCAGCCAAACTTTTCAACACTGTCCATAATTTCTCTGCCTAAATCTAATATTTCTTTCATCTCCAAATATGACATCCATTCTTCATTCTTTTATTTTACATCTTTTCCCAAAATGGTGACACTTCCTATTTTTTCCTTTAAAAAATGTTTGCTGAAACAATATATTTTTAGCTTTTCTCTGTTTCTTATACAGCTTTTTCTGCTTCTACTCTTCCCTCTTTTTTCTGTCTTTTTTATGTTTTCATATATTCTATCCGATTTCATTGCTTCAATGTTTTTTTCTGCAATCAAAAATATTTTCTTGAATTTCTCTCTTGAAGCACCTGATTATTGTGTCCAGTTTTCATGATATACTCTCATATACTGCTCCCATAAAATTCTCTGTTCGTTTTTTCAACTCTCTGTTTTAGCAGTCTCTCCAGTCAATCTTTCTATTTCTTCCTTTCTCCTCTCGCGTCACCCTCGTGATTAAACCACGCCAGCAGTGGGTAGCTTTCCCTTTCCCTTGTTTCACGTACCACTGGTCTTACAGGAACTACTGCCATCACAGCCAGTATCTTTATCTCTTCCCTTAAAAAATCTTATTCCTGAACACACATCCCTCCCCAGTGACCATATAATCTTGTCACACCATTTTGCCCGTTTTCTTCCTTCACACATCTCATGTTTAGTAAACATACAGCCTCCATACTTATTTTTACACCATTCAGTCACTACCACACCTCTAATAGTTCAAATGCTATTTGCTTTTACTGTCATCGTCCCTAAGTCATCCCTTTCCCTTTTTGTTTTTCTTATTTACAGTTTTTATTTTTTCCCTTCTCTGCAACCCCCTCCAGCTGATTTATCATTTTCTTTTTCTGCTATCTGAAACTGCCTCTCGCCCTTCACTTCCTGTTGTTGCATATCTGTTTTTATCTTGCATTGTAATACTTTCTCTATGTAAAGCATTTCCCACCTCACTCTCACCATCCATCTCTATGCTAGTTACATTTTCTTCCTCAGTTATCTCCCTGTAATACTTAATCTGCTGATATAGTCTTTTTTTTTTTTAATCATCAAATTGTCTTTGAAATATTGTCTGCTTCTTCTAACCTATCCTTTTCTAGTAAGGGACAATCAATGTTTGTAGCATGCCCTTTTTCCCCTCATTGACTGCATCTTCTTTTAATACAGCTTTGCACAAAATGCCTGTCATTCCTATAAAAACTATTTAGTTGGACTCAGATACATCATTCCCCATCTCCCTTTCACAGTTACAACACAGGAAATGTGCTGCATTTCCCTCTCATACATATCTGCTGTCACAAAGAAGTCACTCTCCTCTGGCCAAACATTACTGTCATCACACATCTTTTTCATGTCCTGCACCTTATTACAGACAAAAACATTTTAACTCAAGTTCCTGTATGCCAGATGTTCTCAGTAGCACAATTATTTTCTTCCGTAACTGCAGGCCTAAGTTTGGAAAAGTATACTCATTCCATGGTACAAGTGAACTTTTTTTCTCCACTTCATTCATAAAAGTTTTCTCTTCAAAAGTAACCTCAAAAAAGTCTTCTGTTCCAAGTGTATTAATTCTCTTATGTCATGTACTTTAATACTCAAAGGTAAAATGATACTGTAAATAACTTTGTACCTGTTAGTAGTGTCGCTTATCTTATTTTTGTTTTATTGTCCTGCATCCATCCTCATCTTCTTTCAGCTTTAGTTGCAGCCTCTTTCTTTCCTTTGTTTACCGTTTCTGTATATGTAAAAGTTATAGCTGGTGATAGGCACCCACCGAACCCATGGCCACAGAGGGCCACTAGTTATCTCCCCTCATACAAGGGCTCCCTATGACAATGAGCAGCCAACCTGCACACAGGTTTCTCCTTCATCTTTGTCAAGCTCTGGTCCTGGCTGACTCATTCACATGGCAGCATTGTACAATTTGCAGCACCACCAAAATGTTTTGTTTTTTTTGTTTTTTTGTTTTGTTTTTTTAACTATCTTCCCTAAAAGCTTTGAAGTCACCTAAAATCTGCACTCCATCAGGTCAGTTTCATTGAAGCAAGGACCTGATTAGTTGCAGCAGCCAAGGAAGTAAGGTGTGTGTGTGTGTGTGTGTGTGTGTGTGTGTGTGTGTGTGTGTGTGTGTGTGTGTGTGTGTGTGTGTGTGTGTGTGTGTGTGTGTGTGTGTGTGTGTGTGTGTTTAAGGTAAAGATGAAGCAACGATCTGATTGTCATTGCAAATCACATCCTGTGCCAGCTGCTTTTAAAAAGGCATGTGTGTGGCAAGCATTCCTTCTTCTTGTTATTCAGAAGAGGAGCTTTCTTTGCTACTTAGATTTTCAGTGGCTCATTCACTGAATTACCAGCAATATGAGGTGTACAAGGATTTGGCAAGGAAGCCTTCCAGCAGTGATCATTTAGATGCAAGACAAAAAGTTGCATTTTCAACTGTCATTGAAAGGGCAATTTTAAAGGTCTGAAAAGCTGTCCACTTAACAGTAAATTACATGGGCTAAACTGGTCTGTGTGGAAGCAAGCAGGAGCCAGCCTACAATGGTGAAGTGTGAGCAAAGGAATACTAGCAGGCTTACACTGCAGAAAAAGTAACTTGCTATTTTTTTTTTTTTTACTTTTTTGGTGGGGGGGGGGGGGTGATGAAACATAGGGAGATGAGGGCTGTGTTATTTTTGTGCATTCCTTCTCATTGTGAATTCTTGTGCTAAGGGGACTGGGAGGTTGGGTGGTGGAGAGGGGCTGTGGTTGAAACAGTTTTACTTTAGCTTTGTCCAGAATTACTGTGCTAAGAGATTGGGGGGGGGGGGGGGCTTGTCCGTGATAACGAATGTTCAGATCGTGCATAAGAATATTTTTTATTTATTTTTGTTTTGTCCAAAACTGTGCTGAAAAGTTAGTAGTGGAAGATAGTGGCTGTGAGAATGTTGCAGAATGTAGAGATGTTGTTTTAATGTTTACAAATGCAAACCCTATTACTCTAGTATTTTTTAAGTTTATAACAGTAATGTTCACAACTATCCCTGATGTTACACCGTTGTTCATAGGATGGCACTAGGCTATTGGCCCGAAGGCCCTTATAAGCCTAGCCAAGAATTTTGCCTTTGTTCCCTCAAAGTCAGCACCTGTTTCCCCTGTCCAGCAGGGACACAGGTGGGATCCCAGGGGTATATTTTCTGTTTCCCATCCAGTCGTCCAGGTTCCTCTTAAAGTGGACTAGAGAGGTACTCTGCTTGACATGGAGAGGGAGTCTGTTCCACAGATGGAGGAGTCTTTGGGACACAAATCTATCCCACCAACAAGTTCTATTCATGTCACAGACCAGGTTAAGGCCTTGCATGTGGGTTGCGTTATGGATATGCAGCAACTCCATCAAGGCTGGGTCTGAAATGGCAGACACAGGTCACCTCTGAGCAGTCTGTATGAGAGTGCTCAGAGGTGACCTGTTCTATGATAATTTTTTGCTTTGTCCAGAATTCTTGTGCTGTGAGGTTGGGGGGTAGTAGCTGTGAGAATGTTGCACAATGTTCAGATGTTTGTCTGGTGTTTTTTGCCTGTTCCTGACAAAATGTGGGTTCACACAGTGCATGCTTCTGTAAAATCTGTTATTCTAGCATCTTTATTAGTTCATAAGCCCAGTGCTTCAAATCCCTAATGTTAAGCCTTTGTCCTGTTTTTACTTTTTGGTTTGTTTTATATAGAACTGTGCTGAAAGGTTGGTTGTGGGGGATAGTGGCTGAGAGAATGTTGCAGAATGCACAAAGTTTGTTTTAATGCACATTAATGTAAACCAGGTTAGTCTAGTAATGCTTAAAACTATACCTGATGTTACACCATTGTTCTTCAATTATTTTTGACTTTATCTAGGTCTGTTTTGCTGAGAGGTTAGGAATGGGGGTAGCTGGTGTGAAAATGTTGCACAATGTCCAGATGTTTGCCTGGTATTTTTGGTCTGTTCCTCACAAAAAAAATGTAGGTTCACGCAACGCATGCTACTGCAAAATCTGTTCCAGCATCTTTATTAGTTCATAAGTCCAGTGTTTTAAATCCCAAATGTTATGTCTTTGCCCTATTTAATTATTTTTTGTTTTGTCCAGAATTATTGTGCTGAGAGGTTGGTGAAAGGGACATGGGCTTTGAGAATGTTGTGGACTGTTTGCTTGATATTTGTGCTCTGTCCATCAAAACGATTTTGTTTTCTAGCAAAACTTTGAGGACTGCAGTAAAGTAGCACCAAGTTATAGGAAACCCCATTTGGTCATATTTACAACTTTATAAAAACTTTTTTTAAAGTTTTCCCTGATGTTTAACACTTGTCCTATGCTTTCTTGCTTTGTTCAGAATTTTTGTGCTGAAAGGTTGCGGGGCAGGGTATATGAGACTGTTGCAGAATCTACTGGCATTATTTAATGCACACAAATGTAAAACTTGCATTAGCTTTAAAAGTTGATAACATCATTTAAAAATATCATTGCTGTTACAAATTTGCTTGAAATTGGTCTATCCCTTGAAATCAACTGTGGCTTTTATAGCACAGCATTGGGGACTGAAGCTACTAAAAATGGGATTTATAGTCTTCACATAATGCATGGAACATTCCATGCTTTTATGCTTTTGTCTACAGTTCCTGTACTAACAAGTGGGGGGGATGTAAGAATGTCAGACAACGTCAAGATTTTGCCTGATACTTTATGTCCTTATAAATGAGGTTTTCTAGCAAATCCATTATTTTTATGCCTTTATTCTGTCAATAATTTTGGTTCTGTGCTAAGAGGGTTGATAGGTAGCAGAAAGGTGTATGAAAATGATGTACAGGTTATGCAATGCCTGTTATTGTCTCACGGCATTCCTGAAGTTTGGTGGGTTTGTATGATGAAAGAGGGAATATTTTTTGGGAATGTCTTCTTTTTCTCACCATCATTTTTTGCTTATTGTTTCATAGTTTGGTGTGCTCCACTTAAAACTTAACACAGTGCCTGTGACATGTGCCTCTTCTGCTTACATATAGTCACTAAGTAGACCTCACTTTTCTGCATTATTTTCCCAGCATCCTCTGTTGTGTTGCACTAATACTCCTACAAAAAAATCATAATAAAAGAAAATAACTCAAATATATGGTCTATAACCAAGTAGCATTACCATCCCCTCTAACCCTGTATCTTCATATGAAAGAGGAGTTTTCTAAAAGGTAAATTATTTGATGTCATCTGACTAATTTTTATATCTCAATGGCCCACATAATGACTGCAGTACTAAGTCTTCCCACTGTTAAAATGCATCCAGGTTAAGCTCCACCCACTGTTAAAATGCGTCCAGGTTAAGCTTAAAACTGAAGTTGCCACACTAAGCAGAATAAGAGCTATAAGTCCATGGTGCAATGCACATCTGACAAGAAAAATGACCAGCTGATGCCATCCTACACTGTAGGCAGAAAACTGATGAAAAACAGGGATCAGCAGGCAAAACAACTGTAGTACAGGCAGATCATAAACCAGAAAAATACACTATCTTCTGAAAAAAAGAAGTTATGTACTTACTATAACGTTCCATTTGAGTTGTTCATCTCGCCTTCATTCTTACAAATGGGTTTGGAGCCGATCCCTCAGCTCCGAGTCGGCCGCTTTCACAAGCTCGAAGTTTTCGAGTAGCTCGAGGCCAAGTCCCTATCCCATGATGCTGTCTGTCTCACCTCAGATCTAATTTGCTGATCCCAACATATACAGCATAAGAAAAACATGAAAATTACCCCTGAAACACTAAGAAACACTACACCAGAATCAATCGAAACATGACCATCTGGAACTTCTCTTTCATTGCAAAAGTGTTGAGTTTGCTGAGGTCCAAGATGGGCCTCCAGTTTCCTGTTTTCTTTGGAAATAAGAAAAATCTTGAGTAGGTTCTTGAGTAGGTTCCGGATCCTATTTTGGTCTGCTGGGACTGTTTTTTCTAGCAATCTTTGAATCTCTATGGTTGCATGATCCTTGAGACTGGGTGGAACATCTGGGGTTTTCTTTCGTACGGAGGGTGGTTCTGTGAAAGGAATGACATATCCTCTGGAAATAATGCTTTGTACCCAAAAGTCTCTTGTAATTTTTAGCCAGGCATCTGGATACAAAGACAAGTGACCCCTGACTGCCTCCAGAGTAGGACAGTCGGGCCTCCTTTCAGGAGTGCTGATAGGGCTTACCAAAGAACTGATCTCTGTCGCCCTGTTTTTTCAGACCCCCCTCTGCTACCTGGGTGGCATCTTCCATTATTGCCTCCTCCTCTGCCCCTGGAGGGGGGTTCACTGCTTGTGTTCTGAAAGGCTCCTTAGAACTTGTGGAACTACATTGTTCCCCCCTTTTGCCCTTTGGGGGTAAGGTCTCGTAAGCGTGAGTCTTTCCATCTTGTTCACACCTAGTGAGGGTCTCCCTGACTTTAGGCCCAAAAAGGGATGAACCATCGAATGGGGTACAAACAAAGGAAGACTTGAAGGCTTCCACAAAGGAGCATAAGCGGATCCAGGAATGTCTCCAAAGAGCTATTACTGAACCCGCTGCCTGGCTCGTACCATCAGCTGCACATGAAATGAGACACATGGATGAGTTAACTATAGTGTTAAGGGTATTGAGCTGGGATGTCACCTTTTCAGGAATGCCCTCAGCTGTAGTACTCCATAGAGTATCTCCAAGCCCCTTAAGGAGATCTCTCTGAAGTCTGGTAAAGTGTGTCAAATAGTTAAGCGATTGCATAGCAAAAGTCGCTGAACTAAAAATGCATTTCCCATACCTGTCCATAATCCTGGAATCTCTGTTAGGAGTATTGACAGTAGAAGAGGTTTCAGACATCTCTTTCTTGGTGGCCTCGGACACCACCATGGCATCAACTGGCACTCCTTTGGTAAGAAACAGCTTGTCCTGTGGTGATGTAATAACTTATTGGGCCTCCGAGGGACAGGTTCCACAGTATCAGGAGACTCCCACACCCTTCAAGCAACTAAGTCCATTAATTCATCGAAGGGTGGAGTCACGCAGGAGGTGGAGGGTTGAGACCCAAAAGCCTTCAGAAGCACTGACTCATCAGTAGGGTTAACAGGCTGCCAGCCACCCCTCTGTCTTAGGATTTCTAGGATATCAGCAAAAGAGATATCCTCGGAGGGGACCATGGGGACCCTTCTGACTCCTCTAAGTCAGTGTCTGATGTGATAGACTTCTGTGAGGAGTCTAAATGCCTCCTCTTGCTAAGCTTCTTTCTGGGAACCTCATCAGCGGGAGCTTCTGGTGAGGTCTCAGTAGGACATGGGTCACCCAATGGGGCTACCTGAGGCTCTGGGTCTAGATGCTTCAAGGGGACCTGTGATGGAGAGGAAGAATGCGGTACTTTCGGGGATGAGGAAGTATGCTCTTATGAAGTGGGTGTCTTTGAAGATATGACTCTCCACATGGCATTGAAAGCCCCACTGCTCCAATGCGAAGAGGCAGCCAGTTTCCAAAGAGGATGGCAACCTCCCCGGCACAGAGACATTGGGCTCTGACCCAGAGGAAGGAGCCGAGCTCATCCATGCCGAAGCTCCGAGAGGAAGGGTCGGAACTGACAAATCGGTTTGACCCCCCCCCCCCCGGAGCCTACCGGAGAATGTCGGCTCCCAGACTCCTCAAAAGGCATCAAAGTAGTGTGAGTCAACAGAGCCGATGGCACTGGAACAGGCCTTGGCTCAGAGTTCCACAATCATCAGTGCCAATTCTTCCAGCTCCGAAGGTCCTGCTCAGCCGACGCAATGGGTAAAGAAGTCTTCGGCTCCGAGACCAATAGGGTTGGAGCCGAAAATAATTTGGCTAATGCTGTTTTCTGGAGAAGCCTCTGCACCACTTGGTCCACATCCACATTGGAGAGGCTCCTCAAAGAATGAGTTGAAGAGAGAGATGAAGCCACCGACTGTAATATTGGTGATTTCAAAACTTCAGAGACCGGCTTCGAAAAACTTGCTCGGTTCCGAAGACTGTGGAACCAGCGACTGCACCTTCTCAGCCAATTTCAGAGCAGAAGACTTCAGCTCCAAAGAAGCTTTCAAAGCTTAGATCCCTTGGAAGATTTGGAAGTCTGGTCAGCCTTGTCAAGAGATTCCTGGAATTCAGGTTTTAACAAACCTCTGTCCACTAACTTTCTGCTGTGTTCCAACAAGACCCTGCTGCTGAACAAATGACAAATGGAACAGTCCTCCTTGAAGATAGACTGCACCCAGACAGTATACACAACTTACATGTAGATCGGTAATAGACATTTTTTGCCCACACTTAAGGCATTTCTTGAATCCTGACTTTTGATATATATATATATATATAAATTGCCTAGACAAACAAACACACTGGCTAGGCTTACACCGCACTCTAGGATAAACAGTAACAATACCTAAACACTTATAAGCACCTAGAAAAACACACACTATAACAGCTACAAGAACAATACTCTCACTTTAATGTATTACAGTAATAAGAGTTAACACTCTAAAACAGGATAGGGATTAACTAAAACGCGGCCAATGAAATGCCTAAGAGCAGCCGCTCTATACTGAAGAAATTTTGGCAAGAATTAACTAAAGACAGTGACTAAACATTAGTCTAAGGCTAACTAGACAAGAAACACAGTTTTGAGAAAGAACTTATAGTAAATATATGTAATAATTTTGAAAATATGCAAATACTGGTCTGAGCTCCACTTTTAACCTCCAATCTGTTGCAGCGGCAAACTAGATCTGAGTTGAGGCAGACAGCATCATGGGATAGGGAATTGGCCTTGAGGTACTCGAAACCTTGAGCTTGTGAAAGCGGCTGACTCAGAGCAGAGGGATTGGCTCTGAAACCATTTGTAAGAATGAACAGCAAGATTGAACAACTTCACATGTAATGTTAGTATGACTGCAGTCACAAAAGAATGGGCAACCAATACTGAACACTGTTCATAAGGACAAGCTGTACAATAGGCAAAACCAAAATGTATTACAAAATTTCTGTTCTGTTGACAATTGTTACTGTTGTATGGCAGAAAAACTGCAGAGTAACAGTGACCAGTAGGCAAAAAGAATTGTAAAGTAGGCAATAGGCACAACTGAAGTGAATGATACACACTCTTATCACATAATGACTTTTGTTAACGTCAGTTATTATTGTACTGCAGCCAGAAAGAGTGAAAAATGATAGTAACCAGTAGACAAAACAACTCCATGACAAAAGGCACAAATCACACAGTTTTAAATCAAACACCAAAAATCAGAGATGAATTCTATAAAGT
Organism: Protopterus annectens; assembly: GCF_019279795.1. Taxonomy (NCBI): domain Eukaryota; kingdom Metazoa; phylum Chordata; order Ceratodontiformes; family Protopteridae; genus Protopterus; species Protopterus annectens. The sequence goes on along the minus strand of NC_056732.1, from coordinate 128,074,162 downwards.
TCTCCCTCTTTCATTTCCCTCATAGATGTGAAGAAGCCCAACTAAAAATATCACTGTTACACACTGGAACAGGTAACTAAAGTCTGAAAGAACAAATGGTTAGGTAGAAGGCCACAAGTTTTAAGTGGAGCACACCAAACTATGAAACAATAAGCAAAAAATGATGGTGAGAAAAAGAAGACATTCCCAAAAAATATTCCCTCTTTCATCATACAAACCAACCAAACTTCAGGAATGCAGTGAGACAATAACAGGCACTGCATAACTGACTGTCACAGGCACTGTGTTAATTGATAGGTTGTAGGGACAAGTGTCACAGGTAGTGCATTAAGGGATAGGTTGTAGGTTTGTAGCTTGAGCTTACAGTTAAAGACAGTTATTGCTTAACACTGGCTGGCTAGTCAGGAATTTCTATTCCCTATTTTGTGGCATGGGGCACCTAAAAGTTGAGGGTTTGCCTCAGTGGGTCCTTCAATTAAATGTGATATGTAACATTTGTCTATTGCCATATGAGACTTGTTTCTGTGCAATGCTGATTTTTATGGACGTAGTCTGAAAAATACCTTTCTCAAGTCTTCGGAATGCTAACCATTTTTTCAAAGTGTCAGATGGCATTATGTAGCCCCAGGTAAGTCAAAGAAAGTGGTGTTGTAGCATGTATCTGAAGTGGAGTGCTTTCTACTAACATTATGACAAAAGGACCCAGTGTCTGAACATGTAGTAATTCTGCCTTACTTCCATTCCTATTTAGAAATGAAGCATATGTATTTGTCAGGAGCAGCAAAAAGAAAGCTTCAGCAACAGAGGAATGGGGATGCAAAGAGACAGGAGGCTTCTATTTGGATTTTTTTCTGTGGGTCATTAGAGATTCAGCAGTTTCTACCTGCAGTAGAACCCAGCGGTTCTGCAGTACAACCCACCCACTCTGATCCTGCTACCATTACCTTAGAATGTGTCCACTCTGTTGCAGCTGCATCATGGGCTACCTCCTGTGACCCTACGGCCATTACCATGGAAGAAATTATGTCAGTGTGTGAAGCTTCAACCTTAGAAGTGCTGATAAGATCACCATAGTTTGATACAGAAATGGTCCCTAATTCTGTAGTGGCAACATATGTGGCTTGTGACTTGTAGGGAGTGTCAGGTGTATCATTTCAGGATCTAGGAATTTAGCTAAATTTGATAAGGGATGAGTTTAGGGTACGCTGCCATCTAGCACAGACCTTTGCAAGTGGTCTGCAGTGCCCAGTCAATGAACATTAGAGAAGATTTATATCAGAGATCTATTTCTATATCTTGACAAATGGGGAGAAAGCAAAATGCACTTGGCTGACATATTCTGTCTCAAAAAATGCACGGTTTTGCTTTGCATGCAAATTATTTGGAAATTCTAACCACCTTCTCTATTCAGATGATTGCAGAACATGGTTAGCATTGTCCAAAAGCTTTACACTTCCATGACTGAGCACCAGAACATACAGCATGCATGCTGAAGTGGAAGGAACTGGATAGTCAACTAAAGAAGAGGCAGACAATGGATGATAGGAGACAAGCAGTGGCTGAAAAAGAGCTAACCCACTGACTCAGTGGTGTGTTAGAGCACATTACAACTATTGTCCAATACCTGGCAAAATGTAACATGGCATTCTGTGGTAAGAGTGATGCCCTGTACACCCATGGCAATAGCAATTACTTGGCCCAAGTACAGCTTTTTTCAAAGTTTGATTCTGTCATGGCTAAACATTTGTGCCATATTAAGAATAAAGAGGTAATGGATCATTATCTTGGGAACAACATACAGAATGAAAGTTTCCAGCTGATCATAAATGCAGCTTTGAGGGTCATTGTAGGGAAGATGAAGGATGCCAGGTACTTGTCTGACATGCACCCAGGAATCATGGCTGTCAGAAAGCAAGAGCAAATGACTGTAGCAGTTAGGTATGTAAACATTTCAAGGACTGCAGCCACTGTTGAGGAACACATTCTAGGATTTGTGCCTGTAAATGATATGACTGGAGCAGGACTTACAGAAACGCTTCTTCAGACTCTGCAATATCATCAGCTGTCAAGGACAAGGTTATGACAATGACAGCAATATGAAAGGGAAACAAGCTGGAATGCAGGCCTGGATGTAACAGATGACTTCAAGGGCTTTTTATGTGACGTGCCTGCCATAATTTAAATCTTATAGTTAGTTATGGAGCACATTCATCACTACTGGCAGTGTCTTTCTTTGGATGTCTACAGAACATTTATGTACTCTGTTCAGCATCATCGAGCCAATGACAGATATTAAAATGACACATTAATGTCACCATGAAGCTACTGTCTGATACTCCCTGGGAATGTAAGATAGTCTCCATGAAGGTATTACAGTTTCAGCTGAAGGGAGTTGTGGAAGCATTACAGGAAATAGGTGAAACTTTACGTCCAAGTGAAGCCACAATTTATCAACAGGCAAGGGGAGTGTGCTATGAACTAACATCATATCAATTCATTGTATATTTGGTTTGGTGTGATGTGCTGACAGAGGTAAATCATGCAAGCAATGTTCTACAGTCCATCATTTGATAATTCTATATTTGTCAAAGTACTGGTGTTGACTATGGACTTGCTGATGAACTACAGAGAGACAGGATTTCAACGTGCCATGGGTTAATATATATACATCCACGGTGGTGCAGCGGTAGCGTTGTTGCCTCACAGCAAGAGGTTCTCCCGTTCGATTCTCAGCTGGAGTGCGGGGAGTGCCTTCTGTGTGGAGTCTGCATGTCCTCCCCGCGGTTGGGTGAGCGTTCGAAAGACATGCGTAAATGGGTGTGCCTTCGTTGAAGGTTGAACGTCGAGCTGGCACCTCAACGTTCATCAAAATCTACTGCCAATCATTAGTGGACCGTAGTTCCGCTGTGGCGACCCCTAACCGAGAAAAGCCGAAAGACAACAACAACATGCGTGAAGCCAATTTCAGGAAAAGAAACAGAGGAAAGTAAAGAGTTTCTTTGATTATGGGGGGGGGGGGTGAGATGATACATTCAGAGTTCTTCAACGTGCTGCTGGACACAGCAATATAGTCATTTACTGACCACTTTGAGCAGCTTTCAGAGTTTAATAAGGCCTTTGGATTTTTATCAGATATTAAAGCCTTCAGTGAAGTTGCAGAAGACAACTTGATATAACAGTGCAAGGCTCTGAAAGAACATAGGAAAGCAGGACAAATAGCCACATGACATTGATGACTATGACCTTGGACATGAACTGAAAAGCCTTTCTCAAATGCTTGATACTGACTGTCAAATTTTCTCATTCTCAGCCAGTTACTGGACATCTTTATAAAGACTTGTTTCACTGTGCATTTACTTGACTGCACCTGCGACAGTGTCTAAAGCAGCTTTTCTAAAACTCATAAAGACATACATACGTTCACCAATGTATTATAAGAGACTTTCAGGCTTAGCTGTGCTCTCAAATCAGCATGAAGTGGGACAAGGTTTTCATGCAGCAGTCTCACTGAAGACTTTATCGGAAAGAAAATGTATAAGATACCATTGGATTGGGGTTGGTATAATGGTTAAGGTGCATAACTTACAGACACAAGGTATAGGATTTGATTCTCACATTTATAAGGGAATTTGGCTAGGCTTAAAATTGCCTATAAGAGCAGCTAGCCCGTTATGTACTACAAACCTATGAACTAGTAAATCTCTAGGTATGTGCACTTCTTTCCTTTCCAGTAATCTTTTAGAATGCTTTATGTAGTAAATTTCAGGTTGAGCCCTAGCATGGATTGTATAATATTATGCTCTGTATTCACTCGGATTTTGTTTATTCTAGTAGGTAGGACCAAGTAGAACAAGGTGGATGAAAATGCAGCAAGATTTGTTGAGGCAAGGGCAGGTGGGAAAGTGTTGAGGTGAGAACAGTGGCAGGATTTGTCATGAGGCAAGGACAGTTAGGAGAGTCAGGATTTGTCATGAAGCAATAACAACTCAGTGCAGCAGGATTCTTATAACACAGTGACAGTTAAGTGTGCTAGAAATCTTTGTGAGGCAATGACAACTAGGTATGGCAGGATTCGTTGTAAGGTAATGACAGCTAGGTGTGGCAGGATTCCTTGTAAGGTAATGACAGCTAGGTGTGGCAGGATTCATTGTAAGGTAATGACAGCTAGGTGTGGCAGGATTCGTTGCAAGGTAATGACAGCTAGGTGTGGCAGGATTCATCATATAGCAATGACAGCTAAGTGCTGGAGGAATCTTCATGAGGTAATGACAGTTAGGTGTGGCAGGATTCATCGTGAGGCAAGTCAGCTAGGTACAGTAGGATTCATCATGCAGCAAGGACAGCTACAGTGGATATAAAAAGTTTACTCACCCCCGTTAAAATGCCAGGTATTTATGATATAAAAAAATGAGACCATAATAAATCATTTTGAAACTTCTCCCACCCTTAATGTGACCTATAACCTGTACAATTCGATTGAAAAACAAACAAATCTGTTGGTGGAAAATTCTAAAAAATAAAAAAAGCTTACGATATGCTGCTTGCATAAGTGTGCACACCCTTAAACTAATACTTTGTTGTATGTGCACACCCTTAAACTAATACTTTGTTGAAGCACCTTTTGATTTAATTACAGCATTCAGTCTTCTTGGTACACATCTGCCATCAATTAAAGAGACTCTGATTAACCCCAAATAAAGTTCAGCTGTCCTAGTAGGGTTTTCCTGACATTTACTCAGTTGCCTGCTACAGCAAAAGCCATGGTTCAGACAGCTTACAAAGCATCAAAGGGATCTCATTGTTGAAAAGTATCAGTCAGAAAAAGGGTACAAAAAAATTTCCACAGCATTGGATATACCATGGAACACAGTGAAGACAGTCATCAAATAGTGGAGAAAATATGGGACAACAGTGACGTTGCAAAGAACTGGACGTCCCTCAAAAATTGATGAAAAGACAAGACAAAAACTGGTTAGGGAGGCTGCCAAGAGACCTACAGCAACAATGAAGGAGCTGCAGGAATTTCTGGCAAGTACTGGTTGTGTACTACATGTGACAACAATTTCCCATGTTCTCCATATGTCTGGGTATGGGGTGGGGTTGCAAGACGGAAAGCTTTTTTTACACAGAAAAACATCCAGGCCCGGCTAAAATTTGCAAAACAATACATCAAGTCTCCCAAAAGCATATGGGAAAATGTGCTATGGCCTGATGAAACCAAGGCTGAACTTTTTGGCCACAATTCCAAAAGGTACGTTTGGTGCAAAAACACTTCACATCACCAAAAGAACACCATCCCCACAGTGAAACATGGTGGTGGCAGTATCATGCTTTTGGGTTGCTTTTCTTCAGCCGGAACTGGGGCTTTAGTCAAGGTGGAGGGAATTATGAACAGTTCCAAATACCAGTCACTTTTGGCCCAAAACCTTCAGGCATCTGCTAGAAAGTTGAAGATAAAGAGGAATTTCACCTTTCAACATGACAGTGACCCCAATCATACATCCAAATCAACAAAAGAATGGCTTCAGCAGAAGAAAATTAAGGTTTTGGAATGGCCCAGACCTAAATCCAATAAAAAATCTGTGGGGTGACCTGAAGAGGGCTGTGCCCAAGAGATGCCCTCGCAATCTGACAGATTTGGATAACTTTTGCAAGGAAGAGTGGGCAAATATTGCCAAGTCAAGATGTGCCATGCTGATAGACTCCTACCCAAGAAGACTGAATGCTGTAATTAAATCAAAAAGTGATTCAACAAAGTATTAATTTAATTGTGTGCACACACAGCAAAGTATTAATTTAAGGGTGTACACACTTATGCAACCAGTGTATTGTAAGTTTTTTATTTTTTATATTTTATATTTTTCCCCTAACAGATTTGTTTGTTTTTCAATTGAATTGTAAAGGTTATAGGTCACATTAAAGGTGGGAAAAGATTTGAAATGATTTATTGTGGTCTCATTTTTTTTTATATCACAAAAACCTGGCATTTTAACAGGGGTGTGTAAACCTTTTATATCTATTGTAGGTATGGCAGGAGACATCATGAGACAATGATAGCTAGGTGTGGCAGGATTCATCATGAGGCAATGATAGCCAAGTGTGGCAGGATTCATCATGAAGCAATGATAGCTAGGTGTAGCAAGATTCATCATGAGACAATGATAGCTAGGTGTGGTAGGATTCATCATGAGGCAATGATAGCTATGTGTGGCAGGATTCGTCATGAGGCAATGATAGCTAGGTGTGGCAGGATTCATCGTGAGGCAATGATAGCTAGGTGTGGCAGGATTCATCATGAGGCAATGATAGCTAGGTGTGGCAGGATTCGTCATGAGACAATGATAGCTAGGTGTGGTAGGATTCATCATGAGGCAATGATAGCTATGTGTGGCAGGATTCGTCATGAGGCAATGATAGCTATGTGTGGCAGGATTCGTCATGAGGCAATGATAGCTAGGTGTGGCAGGATTCGTCATGAGGCAATGATAGCTAGGTGTGGCAGGATTCATCATGAGGCAATGATAGCTAGGTTTGGCAGGATTCGTCATGAGACAATGATAGCTAGGTGTGGCAGGATTCGTCATGAGGCAATGATAGCTAGGTGTGGCAGGATTCGTCATGAGGCAATGATAGCTAGGTGTGGCAGGATTCATCATGAGGCAATGATAGCTAGGTGTGGCAGGATTCGTCATGAGACAATGATAGCTAGGTGTGGCAGGATTCATCATGAGGCAATGATAGCTAGGTGTGGCAGGGTTCGTCATGAGGCAATGATAGCTAGGTGTGGCAGGATTTGTCATGAGGCAATGATAGCTAGGTGTGGCAGGATTCATCATGAGGCAATGATAGCTAGGTGTGGCAGAATTCATCGTGAAGCAAGGAAAGCTAAAAGCACAGGAAGAAAAAAATTGTTCTTAAGGCACTAAAACTGGCAGCAATCTGGGGTCTAGATAATTTTGTCGAACAAACTGAAAATCGAATATGTCTTTGTCAAACTTTATCCATCAAAACTTAATCCATCAAACAATCATTGCAGCAAAGTTTTTCCCAGGGAGAAAAACTAGCTGCCCATTATCGGGAGATTGCCATTTTGCCCATTGCAGTAAGATCTCGGAGTGTGTATATTTAGTTAGGGGGGCTGGGGAGCGCAGCCACCCCCCCCCCCACCTGAGTAGGTTTTAAATTATGTGTTTTTTGTGATGGTCATTAGGGGGCCATGCATTTTTTTTCCCTGGGAAAAACTTTGCTAAAATGATCATTTGATGGATTAAGTTTTGATGGATAAATTTCGACAAAGAGGTATTTAATTTTCAGTTTGTTCGACAAAATGATATAGACCTGCAATCTGAACTGCTGAGTAGCTAACTACACACACTGAAGATAAATGACACTCTGGTCTCTGTCAGCTGTGTACTTTTTGACTTCATCTGCTTCTCTTTGGGTTTGAGTCTCTCTGCAGTCTCTGTAATCCCATTGGCTTTCTCTTGTATGTCTTGTGTGTCTGTAGTGTTTTCTGTCAGTCCCATGGCTGTCTTGTGTGCCTCTGCAGTCTGTCCTGTATGTCTGTAGCTGTCTTTCTGTCTTGTGTGGTGGGATCAGTTTGTCTAATACATCTTGTGTATTTTAACCTTGCTGCAGTGATGCCTTCATCTTGTGATGGTCTTTTCCTGAAGTTTTGTCTTGGTCTTGTGTGTGCGTCTCTGTCCTGTATGTGGGTGTCTCTGTCCTGCATGTGGGTGTCACTGTCCTGTGTGTGGGAGTCTATGTGGGTGTCTGGGAGTCTGTGGGTGTGTCTGTTAGTCTTGCTGTTGTGTTGTCTTTGTCATATGTGTGTCTCTCTTTCCTGCATGTGGGAGTCTGTGTGAGTGTCCTTGTCTTACATATGGGAGTCTGTGTGGGTGTCTCTGTTCTACATGTGGGAGTCTGTGGGTGTCTCTGTCAGTCTTGCTGTAGTGCTGTCTTTCTTTGTTTATATGTGGGTGTCTCTGTCCTACATGTGGGTGTCTGTGTGGGTGTCTCTGTCCTATGTGTGGGAGTCTGTGTGAGCTTGACAGGGAAGGGGGTGTGATAGCAATGTGGTTACACCTTACATCTTCCTGGGTAGGGCTCCCAAGTTGAAACTTGCGGGTGACCACCAAAATGTTAGCACATGCCCTGGTAAAAGTTTTCTGACTGCTCATAACAACACCTTGTTGCAAGGGCATTCTTTTAAAACCATCTACTCCACTGACCTAGCAAACCCTCTAGCTGCTGTCAGCATCATCCAGTAATCCAGTTTCTTTTCCCAATTTGTGATCCCTCCGCTACTACCTCACCCAGCATGCCATTCACCATAGTACTCCAACTTACCTTCTCATCAGCATTTGTCTCACTTCGATCTACCATCTCCATCAACATATGAGTGCACAGACTTTCTTCCTTGAAATCTGCAATATCAACTTCCTTCCTCTGTTACAGAGTCTGCTTGTAATAATTATGTATTTTGTAATATTCTACCCTTAGCCTGCTGTCTTCTTTCCTCTTGGAATTCTCTATGCACAAGTCACAGCCCTCTGTCACCACCTAGTGCTTGAAAAGAGTAGCGAAAAGTCCCATGGTGCCCTGGCAGAATTTCCCCTAGTCAGTTTGGATACCACCTCAGGTCTCCCCTGGAAAGAGGACAATGGCTTAGTGGGACTCACCCAGTCAGCAAACAAACAAATAAAGAGAACAGCCATTCTGAGTGCCTAAGAGATTCATTGAAAAGTAGTACATTTGCAACTTTAATTGTGAGAGTACCCTGGACATATTTTTATAGGAGTAAAAAGTTCATGCTCTAATTTAAGTTTGAACTGCAGTATAAAATATGCTTTCTATCTTCTGAAATCAAGTACCAAGGTTTAATAAATATGCCAATGAGCATGACAGAGAATGTCACAGCTGCATTTTAGTTACAACTAAAAGTAGGTTTACATGTAACTGCAGTGTAGATTAGGAAGTTGCAAAATATGTTCACTTCTGTATTTTCTTTTTGTTTATTTATAGTTTGCTTGCCAGGATAGTCCATGGGGTCATGAAGAGCCCGTTTTCAATGGAGTCCTGGGGAGAAAAGCTCCAGAAAATTACAGATTTAACATAAGAGTAAGTTATTAGAGAAATGTAATGTGACAAATGAAGCAAAATTAAACAAATAGAAAAACATATTAGTAGAGTGCCCATATTAGTACAATGCAGTGAGAGTAATATTTACAGTCAAAGTTTTTAACAGTTTAACATGTTAGCACAATGCAATAACTGAAACAGTCTACATTTTTTAACAGTTATGCTAATTCATGCAGTTAATCTGTAGGCTAATGAACTGTACCATTCTAGGAGTTATGCTAATTCCTAGAGTTTATTAGGGGTACAAAACAGTGGGAGGCTATTGTGAATTATAGCTTATAGAAAGTAGCTATAGTGTAGGGAGATTATGTGGGGCGGGAGCAAGAGCATTCCCATAGTGAAGTCAGGTGTGTGTGAAGTAAGGTTTTGAATGAAGAGAGGCTGCTGGTGGTGTGGATGAGAGGTGGGAGGGAATTCCAATGGCGTGCTAGAGAGGAGGACATTAGATGTTTGCCTGGTGGATGGGCAGGTTTATGCAGTTCAATTAGATTTTGGGAATTAGATTTCAAAAGTCTATTTGGTTGGTGCATTTTAAAGGTGGTGGCAAGAGAGGGACAGAGAGAGGGGGTGAAAATACGTTTGTGTGCTTGTTGTATTGCTTTAGTTGGTAACTTCTCAATTTGATTAACAATATTAAAAAATAATAACAAACTGACAATTCTTTTAAGTGGTGTGCCCTAATTATGAGTGTCGGAAAGTTGCAGCATGAGATTAAATGGTAACAAATAAGTGCATTTGCAAAGTCCTCAGGTTGGTGGGAGGGTCTTTCAGTTACCTGGGGAAATTACTAATAACAGTAATTGACGACAATAAACTGAGGCAGATAAAGCTGTCTGAGCAGACAGAAAACAACTTCTACATTTTAAACATTGGTGTCCGGTAATGCAAATTTTCTGTCACTTGAAGGAGCATACACTGCCAATGCGTGAACTTCTTCAGGCCTGAAGAAGTTCACGCATTGGCAGTGTTCGAAAGCGCTTACTTTATTTGTATATAAAATTGTGTTTTGGAGTGAACCCTTGCCTTTGTTGTTTTTTTCCAGTTTGTTTATGCTTTTGAGTTTACTTAAAAGAGCATCATAACTCTCAACTGTCAAGATGTTTGCAGAATGTCCAGATTTTTGCCTCATATTTTTGGTCTGTTCCTCATACAATTTGTAGTTTTCTGGCAAATCACTGAGGACTGAAGTCACTAGATAATGATCTACATGTAAGTTTCAGACTTCATGTGCCTCAGAAAATGAATGCTAGCTCAAACCCTTTTATTCTAGCAACTTTCCAAGTTTATAAGAGGAGTATTTAAGATCTGCACCTATTTTTGGGCCTTTGTTCCCCCCCACTATTTTCAGCTTTGTCCAGACTTCTTGTGATACGAGGTTAACAGTTACAAGAAGCATTATTAAAGTTTAATATGTGCACATTTAAACTTGAAAATGAAGTGGGACAGGACAACCATTTAATGACATAAAGATAGAACTGTGTGAGCTTCTACGAAAAGGCAAAATATACATGTTTAGCCAGATCTTTTGGTTACATGCAGTGAGTGATGGTAGGGGACTGATGCAAATTTACTGCTCTGTCTGGACAATAAAGAAGCTTGACTTTTTAAACTTTTTGCCATTTATTGTGAATTTCAGAACAATTAAGGAACATTAGCTGTATCTCATTTCAGTTTTCACAATTTTCATAATGACTGATTCTGTAGCTTGTGAAAAGGATGTAGATGAGGGAAATTTACACACAAGAGTGTAAATCATTCTTACACTACTGTTTGTTCTGAGAAAAATAATTGTGAGTCAACCAGCATGGTCCAGGCAAGATAAACTACTGTTTCTTCGCCTTTCTAAAGCACACAGTTTTATAGCAATTGTAATTTGAAGTTTGCGTATATGTTTTTTTTCCCCAAAGGATAAGGTGGGAGCATGTTTTTGTAGACAGATTGTGAGATTAGGAGAGAGAAAAATGTTACTCCAGAAAAAAATAAAAAGAAATATATATAGCATAAGTTTGTGCTAGAATATTGCAGAGCAAGATTTCTCAGAAACCTAAGTTGGGTTAAGGAATAGAAAATAATACATTTCAATTTGATCTCTTAGTATGGAATATTAATGGTTTAGTGGCTAAGAGAAATCAGAAGGTATCAACAATATATATATATATATATATATATATATATATCATGAAAAGTATTGCTGCTTAGATAATAATACTGCTGCAGGCACAATTAGATTCAAAAGAATGTGAGAGCTTTTTGAAGAAGATTGGAAAGGAGAGCTTTTGTCCAGGACTTGAAGGGGAATCGAAAAGGAGAGAATTAATACTAATAAATAAAGGAGTAGGAATAACAGTTAAAGAACAAATGTACGACTAGAAGGGTAGGTTTACAGTGATTCAAGTTCATCGGCCTAGTTTATAAAAAATTACATTGGCCATTGAAAACCACTAAGCAAGATATTAAGCAAATTATGGGGGAGCAGCTTTTCACCAAGGTTGTATAATAGTGGAACTGGAATTTTACTGGAATTAAAGATGATGTTTCATGAGGACTCAGAAGCTAAAATATACAGCATAGTGCATTAGCCCACTAGGCCACTCAACTCCAAAATAAACACATCTGCCAAGTGTCAAACCCGGGCCACTCTCAACTATAGCACACTGCATTAACCCACCATGCTACACAGAAGGTAGATTTTTAGAGAGAGATATATGGACATATTTGCAGATAGATGACGTGTTTACAGAGAGTATATATGCATGGTTCAAGCAGCATATACTTGTCCTCTGATACTGTTGGAGCTTGCACCTTTGCAGATAACATTTCAGAAGCAGGTAAGGGAATTTTCTGAAAAGTATGGGCATTTCCCAATGTATTTTTTTTAAAAAAAGAAGGTATTTAATGAATACGTGGATCAAATTATAAGACTGCAACTTTTATATACTGATGTGAGTAGTAAACTAATAGAAAAGAAGTGACACAGTTGAAAATGAAGGATAAGAAATGAGGTTACTATGAAAGTGAATAAGATGTGGAAGGATAATCATAAATACTTGGAGAATTTACAAAAAGTTAATGATTTACAAAGACAGGAGAGAACTGGTGCATCACAGCAATTAGACAAACTGAGGGAAGCTAGAAATGCAATGCAAGAGTATTTGGAGAAAATAAATGGAGCATAAAGCAAAGCTTTTTTTTTGATAATACACTTTGAGCGACTAAACTGTTAGCACAGCGTGTGAGGCAACAGAAAGTAGAACAATAACAAAAATAAGAAATTAGTTGAATGGTAAAACAGAAGTAGAAGGAGGCAATGGAGGGAATGTAAGTTACTACAGTTTCTCAAAAGAGAAAACTTGCAGAGAAAACCAGTTTAATAAAAAGCAGAGCTTTCGGGCGTAACCCTTCTTCAATACTAATACATTCAAACACTAAACTCTAGAAGCTTAAATACAGGTCTAAAGTTACAAGAAGCATTACTACAGTTCCTTAGATACACAAGATCTGTAAGCTGATGATGATATATGTGGAATGAAAATATATTTCAAGAATTTGCCTCAGGCAATGGAAGAGGACAAAAGGTGTTTGTTAATGAGAACATGAGAAGCTGAAACTAAATTAGCAGTAAGACGTGAGAACACAAGTCGGACTCCTGGAAGTGATAGAATTCCAGTAGATGTATGATGAAGAAGAGAAACGATAATAAATGTTTGGGTAATACTTTTTAATAAAATCCTTATGTGGGTATGTACCCTCAACATAGAGGGAAACAGCGGTGGTAATTACACCAAATGAATGTTAAGGACCATTGCATCCAGGGACCCTTAGACACATTTCAGCATTAAATCATAACTATAAGGTATTCATGACTAATGTTTTTTGGCTTTTCCCGGTTAGGGGTCACCACAGTGGAACTCCGGTCTGCTAATGATTGGCAGTGGAATTTTTACAGTGCCGAGTTGCCAGCCTGATGCCCAGCCTTCAAAGAAGGCACACCCATTCACGCATGCACCTACCTGCATGTCTTTAAATATCACTTGACCGCGGAGAGGACATGCAAATCCACACAGACAGCACTCCAGCTGAAAATCGAATGGGAGAACCTCTTGCTGTGAGACAACAGTGCTAACCGTTGCACCACCGCGGCCCTATTCATGACAATTTTGGCAGAAAGAATGATGAAGATACTAACAAGAATTATATATTTGTACCACTGTGGATTTGTTTGACAAACATTCAGTAAAAATATACTCTTATGATTCAAATACATGCCATAGAGAATAATGTATTGATGTTAACTGGAGTATATGTTGAAAACGTATTTGATAGTTAGTTGGAATTTATGAATAGAACATTGGAGTGATTTGTTTTTCCATCAGAATGGTGGCACTGATGAACACTTGTAAATGTGTACAGGCAATGGTAAAATGTGAAAAAGAACTTTCCAGAACCATTCAGTCTCACAAAGAGAAGTAGACAGGATTGGCAACTCTTAACTTATTTTCATTGCATTTGGAGCAGCTAACAAGCGATATTATATAATATATTATTGAAGGATATAAGAAAAATGAAAATGTAAATGAAAATATTGCACTTTTTGCAGATGACATCATTTTATATTTGCCCCATCCCTGAAGTACAAATAAATATTATATTTGAAAAGTTGAAATATTTTGCTAGTATAACAAGATACAGTATAAATTAAGCAACGTCAAAGGCTGGATTGATAAAAGTTACCACAAAATGTGCAGTATGTGTACACTTAGTACAACCTTTCTGAGTGAACAAACAGCACAAGTATTGTGACAGTGCTGTGCTTGAGTTCAGAAAACGTACACCTTGTGGTAACCTTTAGGAATTCCCCCCAAAAAACTATCGTAATGAATTATGTCCTATCTAGTGATAGAGTTCAGAAGTTTACCTTTTTGTGAGGGCATGAAAACATTCGATGTTTGAGGGTTTGATCAAGGCAAGATGTTAAAGGAAATGGGGGAGAAAACCAGTTAAAATGTTCTAAAAACAAGGTTAGGCAATGGAAATTGTTTATGGATCTCAATTATAAAATACAAACAATTAAATTTTTTTTTTTTTTTTTTTTTCTCAGTAGTTCTATATGAGGCTTAGGCATATATGCATCAACCAAGGAAGAGATGTGCAAAAATATGGAAAAAGAGTTTAAGCAATTTAATTGAGAAAATAAAAAGGAAAGAGTGCAATGGGAAAGTCTGACAATGACAAAGGAGCAATGGAGGCTTAGGATTGCCAGATATGGAAATGTACTGCACAGCTTAGATTAATTTATCTGATGTAAGAATTGGAATATATACCTAAATGGGGTTAACATATATTTCTATATAGATGTCCGGGCAGATTCAGTACAGATGCACAGAGAACATTTTGTGTTACTACATGTATATAAAACTGCTAAACAGATATTTGATTTAAAATAAGTCAGACTGTGGAAAAAGAATATTCCTATAAGATATAATGCATTGAAAAATAAGAACAGAAATGAGGGAAGTCTGGTGGGGATATGAACAAAATAAATAATGAAGCTAAGCAAATACTTGGGCTTTAGGATTTTGATCAATTCATATATACAGGTCTTATGTTACAACTGAAGGAAGATATAAAAAAGTGGGTAAAAGTCACACTAAACCACAGATAGTAAAATATACAGTTGAAACAAGATGGTAAATGAGAGTTGTAAGCAGTGCATTTAAATATATACTATATCAGGAAACGTATCATAGTATAAAACTAAACAAAAGATATTGGCCTGGAAAATTACAAAGGGTTATACCTGATGAAGAATGAAAAGAGATTTATTTATTCCCTATATATGCAACTAAATTAAGAAAATTTGGAATTTTTGCATCAAAATCTTTACATAAATATTTTTTATATTTCAATAAAATGTGAAAAAATGTTCTTTGGTATAAGTGGTAATAGTTGTTAATGTTATTACATAGAGAGTGGATCCTGGGGACATGTTTTTTGGGAATGTTCTAGCTTAACTCAAAATCAACACCTGAGTAATCTACTTAACTGTATAGTTGTAAATCAGTTTAACCTCAGTGACAGTACATTTTTATTTAGTCAGTGCAAAATGACATATGCCAAGGATATGAAAGTATTATTTTTTATTTTAATAATAGCCAGGAAAGATTAAACGGGAAAGTGTAAATCTAAAGAAAAAAACATTAGAATGTGAGTTCAAAAATGCTATGGAGGCCACCAGATGTATGGAACTGAGATATGTAAGGCATCAGAAAAAAAATCAATAAATGGTCTTCATGCAATTTAGCAATGACTAATGATCATGAGCAAAATTCTGGAAAACACTAAGTTGTTAACTTGTTAGCATGAGTAACGTGCAATAATATGAAGAAATTATTAAATAGTGTGGTTACAATGGAAGTTTGACATGCATTTAATAGAAAAGAAAATGTGAATAAAGTAAACAAGTATCCAATTTCTGAATAGTTTTTGTGTATGAGACTTTTTTTTCTGTGTTCTCAGATAAGGGATATTATGGATTTATTGAGCAGATGAGGATAAGTGATTATGTATTTTTGAGCTTCTTAACATCTGTCATTTTAACTAAAAAGCCAAGTTTGAAGTGCCAGGTTTCCAATCCTAGTCCTACCTTAGCTGAGTCTATGCAGAGAGAAGGTGCAGTTCTGAATATTTATCTCAGCAGCTTGTAAACTAAATAGACACTGAAAGTATATTTTCCAGTATATCACATAAATCCTGTTTGTAGGGAAATTCAGTTCCCACATTGTCACAGAGCAGGGAGAAGTAAATATGAGCATTGATAAAGCAGACGTACCATAAAGTTTGAGGGTGATCTTCTTCAGTTTTTGGTAATAGATGATAGCATAGTTGCTGTAATCTGTTTTGCCAACTACTATGTCAATTTTAATTCCATTGGCTGAAGTAAAAATAAAATGAAACAACATAATTAGCGACATAAATTAATTTTATGGTGGAATTATTTAAATGAGTAAAACTCTCAAAAAACTGAAATCAACAAATTATACTTCAGTAAGTTACCATCGCTACTTTCATCCACAGTTACTTTATTGCAATGACATATTTAGTTAATGAATTATTAGTCTTTTGTTGATGTTGACAGAAAAAATATTTACCCTTGTACAACTCTTTTCAAAATGAGGCAGCATAACATTTAAAAAGGAAAATCTAAGAAAGTCTGTATAAGACAGAAAGGAATACATTTTATTTATTGAATGTATTCCTTCTGCAGAAATCAGACTTTTTTAAATAAACTTTACACGTTATGCAAAGAGAATGAAAATATTTAAGATACATTTTGTGTGTGTTTGTGTGTGTGTGTGTGTGTGTGTGTGTGTGTGTGTGTGTGTGTGTGTGTGTGTGTCTGTTTGTAAACTCTTCACTGGATTGCAGTGATATGCAATAAATGGAGGGGGGCAGTTGCAATGACTGGTAGAATGGCATTTAACATAGCAGATTGACAGCTATGTTTGGCACAGACTTTTTAAGAGACATAATGTATGCTTTGGCCAACAGTGCTGTTCTTACCCAAGCACTACAAGAAGGGTGGACAATGGCTTAAGCTGTGCCAGTAGACTGACCCATCCAATAATTTACTTATGAAATATTTTCCTAAGATTTCTAGCTATAAGTGCCCTGTTTCATCTGTACCATTTATGTAACAGCAAAGTGTGTTTTATCTTGCCAGACTTCCATATAACACTAAAAACAAAATAAAAGTGACATTTTACAAGATGACTAATGGAAATCTGAAATCTAAAAAGTACAGATATGTGAGTTTCATCATATCACAAATTGTACATCATTTGTGAACATTAGGATGTGAGCATACCTTTCCTGGTTTTACACACATATGATAACTAATTTTATTTGGTTTATTCAAGATTAAGTTAACTTACTTTTAGGTGATATCATTTGCATGTACAAAACATATTGTTGTCCTGAATGAATTCCTGGGTTATGCCTGTGATTAATACTTTGTCAGTTCTCTACCCCAGTAAACATAATTAAATTAAATTAAATCAATAAATGCTGAAAATGACTATATACTGCTGAAGTGATTGCAATTCTACAGTCTATTAAAACAAATTAAAATTACACTATAATGAGAGAATATGCATTTGTTAAGTGCAGATTACAAACCTTTCTGAGAAAACTTCCCTTTGACCTTCGTTATCTCATACTCTTGTTTAATCTCCCAACACAGTCCATCTCTGTAAGCATTAAAAACAAAACCATATGTTCAAACTTAATTATTTTAATATAAGCAGAAAAAACGGGTATATTATGAACATAGCAAGTTTTATAAAATGAATTCCTTATGAGAATTAGTGATTGAAAATTTGATTTTTAACAGGTATTGGTCACAAGATCAGATATGTGAGTGATTATTTCCACAAAGACTATGAGAAACCCTAAGCTGTATGCAATAATTTAAGTACTTTTTATATAATATCACATGCAGCTAAGCCTAAAAAAATCAATCCCTGGTATAGGAACTGAAAGATTTGTTTAAATTATATTTATAGTTGTTTTGCTTAATGGGCGGCCACAGTGGTACAGCGGTTAGCGTTGCCGCCTCACAGCAAGAGGTTCTCTGGTTCAATCCTCGGTTGGGGTGCCTTCTGTGTGGAGTCTGCATGTCATCCCTGTGGTCGTGTGGGTTTCCTCCAGGTGCTCCAGTTTCCTCACACATCCCAAAGACATGCTGTAAGTAGATTGGGCAATCTAAATTGGCCCTAGGCATAAGTGTGTGTGCGTGTGTGCCTTTTGTGGAAGGTTGGGTGCCGGGCTGGCAACTTGACACCATAAAACTCTACTGCCAATCATGGCAAGCAAGGTGACCCCTATCCGGGAAAAGCCAGAAGAAGACGATAGTTGTTTTGCTTATTAATATAGCAAAGTAAAGAATTTTAGTGGTAGTTAGGAAAAAATATTTACCATCTAGGCTGAAAAATGTACTGATTTAGTAAATATACATGCAAAAAAATAAATAAATTTATGGTGTAATTTGGGGTCCACTGTGGGAAAAAAATGATGCATAACCTACAAACAGCAAGCTAAACAAGTCATATTCCAAAACACACCTAACAAAGCTGTGGGCAACATCAAGAATAAAGCATTTTCCTACAAGGTAGCAAGCCAGCCTGTAAAACATTAATATGGTGGACTTTACCCCCATACCTGCTTTACCCATGTATACTAACTTCATGGTCAGGCAAAAGTGGGAAACTGCCTACAAGGGTGATAAGGTGCCCACTTTACTAAGATTTCATAGTATACCTGATTATTGTTAAAACATTTCAGGACAAATAAATTTGGTAAGCTGATCAGGGAAACTGCATGCAAAGAGATACCATGTATCAAATGATAGATCTCAAGTTATTGTTAATTTCTTTCATTAGTAAGAATGACATCTTCATTTTAGAGCTGTATTTTCCTATAGCAATCATACCTCTCAACCTCTTGGAGCAGGAAATCTGGACACAACTATAAACAATGGGAGGACAAAGGCCCAAAAATTGGGACACTTTTTAAATATTGCTCTTATAAACTTAGAAAGTAGATAGAATAACAAGTTTTGCAGTTGTGTGAATTTTCTCAAGGGTATGAAGTCTGAAACTCAAATGTCTGTCATTATTTTCTGACTTAAATCTTCAATGATTTGCCAGAAAACCACAATTTTAAGAAAAATGGACCGAAATTGTGAGACAAAAATCTAGACATTCTGTGAAAATCTGTACAGCTGATAGGTATAGTAACAATGGATCCCCATCTAATATTCAAAACGCTATATCATCAATTTTTTTTCTCAAGACGAAAATTGTAAAAACAAAATACCCAAATGGCAAATGTTTCCCAGGGCAAGTATATACTTGCCCAACATGCCCTTTTCTACACTGTAGTGCGATCACGGAGTTGGTATATATAGTTGGGGGTGCGGGGGGCTTCTGGTGGGTTTGGGGGGTGTAACCCCCCACCTAGGTGGTGTTATTTACTCCAGTGTGTGTTTCGTTGGAGTTTGGAGTTTGGATAAGTGTTTACTTGCCCTGGGAAACATTCGCCATTTGGGTATTTAATTTTCCTGATTTTCACCTCAAGAAAACTAAATGCAATGATGAAGCAATATGTATATCCATTTCCTATAAATCTGTTCCATATCCTAATTCTAGCAGTGTTAATGACAATTAAATGGTAGTTTCTAAAATACAGGTGAAAATAAAACACTATAAAAACACTATAATAACAAGAATACTTCATTCAATCACTTAAGGAATTGGTTGGTACGTGGCATTGAAAATTGTAGGTGCACACAAGACACTGCCCACCTTTTTTTTTTTTTTACTTAAGTTTGTATTTTGACAGCAACTTGTTTCATTTGGGTAATGAATTAGGATTTATTCAAGGTGTACAAAATAAGTACTTTGGACATACATACTAGATAAAGAACATTAATCAGAACTCAATAATACTTCATAGTTTATAGTTATATAGTATGCTAACAACCACCAGGGGCCTTTATAAGCTGTGTGGTCCAACACAAATGTGTCCCCAAGTATCATGCATGTTTACAGAGGGTGTATGTTAGGAAGTTTAGAGAGGTTATTTGGGGGGTATGTTACTTTTTGCATTACTGTCCCCCTTTCTCTGTCAGAGACATGAGAGAAACCTGGTGTGGATTTCCGATGCCCCATCCATTGGAGAAGGTTATATTTAAACAGGGTTAGTGATGGACTCTGCTTCACATGAATGGGGAGCCTGTTCCAGAGCATGGAGATTCTCTGAGACACATATTTGTATCAGCAACACGTCGTATTTATGTTGCAAGTAAAACTTAAATCCTTGGATCTAGTAGTTCTGATGCTGTTCATTTTGCAGATGTGCATAAGGTCCATCACAACTGGATCTGAGGATGCCTTGTATGCCAGGCAGAGATCATCTTCCATTAGCCTGCAAGACACAAAGTAAAGAGATAGGGCTGTAAGGCAAGCCATACATATCCTAGATTCTCATGGTAAGGGACCGTTGTGGTCATTCCAGCTTTTGCATATATCTGGTCAGGTACATGCCGAATAGGACATTATACTAAATGATGGGTCTGATAAGGGCCAAATAAAGTGGAACTATGACTTCCTTGGATCTGGATGCCATGCCCTTACTTATAAGTTGAGCGACATAGAATGATATTCTTGGCTCAATGTTAGTGAAATGCCAGATCACTGTCTACATATGTTCCAAGATCCCTGTCTACTGGGCCAGCTCTTAGGGGTGTCTTATTAATGAAGAAACTAGCCAAGGTGGCACTTTTCCCAAAAGGCACTGTAATGCATTTTTGGCATTGTGTTTTAGTCCATGACTTTGGCACCAGCCATTTGTCTTTGTTAGACCATCTTGTAAGATGTTTGTGTCATGGGAGAAATCTATGACAGCTCTCAATTTGCAGTCATCTGCAAACTTGGTCAGCCAAAGACCCTTGACGTTACCCTTTACCTATTAGGAATGGTCCCAGCATAGAGCCCTGAAGTACCCCAATAGTGGCTGGTCTCTTAGTGAATTTTTCTCCTGATGCCATCACGTGCAGGGTGGGTGCAATGATGTAAATGCCTGCAGATTGGTTTGTGGTCAGGGCAGGCCAGGCAGTGCACACAGCACATCTTTCTTCCCCGGCTCCTCCTACAAATATGTAAACATGGCTGCACAGACTCACTCACATGTGCATGTGAGAAACGCTTGCCTTATTTGCTTAATGGCTGCAGACTTCCTCCACCAGGTAAAAATGTTGTATTAAAACTTCTGTGTGTGAGTGTACTGTGAGAGAAAAGCTTATTTTACTTAATGGCTGCACTCCGCTGCACCAGCTGCAGGCTTTCTCATCCAACTATGTGCCATGATGTGCGTGCATGTTTAATTGCTTAATGGCTGCAGCCTGCAGGCTTCCCCCACTAGGTAAATAAATGTATTAAAATATATATGTGTGAGAAAAAAGCTTATTTTACTTAATGGCTGCACTCCGGTGCAGGCTTCCTCCTCTGAACTAAACATATTGTGCGTTGGCTTATACAAGAGAATTAGCGGCTGCAGGGCAGGCTTCCTCCTCCGAACTAAACTTATTGTGCATTGGCTTGTGCAAGAGAATTAATGGCTGCAGGGCAGGCTTCCTCCTCCGAACTAAACTTATTGTGCGTTGGCTTGTGCAAGAGAATTAATGGCTGCAGGGCAGGCTTCCTCCTCCAAACTAAACTTATTGTGCGTTGGCTTGTCCAAGAGAATTAACGGCTGCAGGGCAGGCTTCCTCCTCCTCCTAAAAAATTATATCTGCATGCGAGAGAATTAACAGCTGCAAAATGGCAGGAGAAACACTTTTACTTAACAGCAGGCCTCTAGTACATTATCAGTCTGTTTTAAGAGACTGTTATGACAAAGTAAATGAGACACTCACAGCGCAGACTAGACTAGGATGGTGAATGAATTTGTGAGTTTTTGAGGAAGAATATTAAACTTGAAGGAAAGGCATACAACTGATCTGTTTTACAAGAATGAAGTAATAAATTAAAGGATTTAAAACTGTTGCAAAGTAACAGATTAAGCTTGCAGTGTTTTTTATAACTGTTTGGATCATCAATGGATGGTCCATTTTGGAAAAATGGGTGGCTAAATATAATCTAGACTGGAACAATAATATATTTTTACAGTTTCTAAATGTGCACCTAGCATAAGGAGTCTAACAATCTTATGAGAAACATTAAGATCTCTCTGGACTTTTCATATAATTTAATCTAATTTACACACTATTTAAATGTCAATACTAGGTCAAGCCAGACTCCAAAGTAATTAAACTGAGTTACTTTTTCTGTGTTTTTTGCCCGAAGGTGTGGAAATGCTCCCCGAACACTATTTCAGTAAGGAAGGTCACTGAATGCTGACCTATTCTATATCACACCAGATTCCCATTTAACACCACCACCATGTGCCATTCTAACACAGGGCCTTTGATTCATATTGCATGTAGTAAAAATGAATGGTATTCCTTCCTGCAGTCCTGTGCATTACAGACCTGCACTTGTTCACAGACACCTCCATAAACTGCCACTGATTTTACAGAGTATCCCTGATTTTTTTTTTTTCTTTTCATATTTTTGCCCTGCCTCTGACAGATAAATCAGACGTTTGAATTGTGTGTGATAGAGAAACAGCAGGAGTGTGATATGGCAGGCATTACTTTATAGGTTGCAAGGAAGGTTGGTATGTGGAGAAACTATGCTTAACTTATTTACTTTGAGAAACAGCAGGAGAAACAGCTGAGGGTGTGTGTGTCTTACATTTATTGGCACTGTGTGGAGTCTGCATGTCATCCTGCAGTTGAGTAGCATTCGGAAGACATGCATGAATGGGCGTGCCTTCATTGAAGGTTGGGTGTCGAGCTGGCACCGCAGCACCATGAAAATCTACTGCCAATCATTAGCGGACCGGAGTTCCGCTGTGGCGACCCCTAACCGGGAAAAGACGAAAGAAAAACAACTGCTTTAGCAGGAGGGGGTTGTGATTCATAGGTGCTTATTAACAGCTGCAGCCAGTACTTTTGAGAAATGGGAAGAGATGCTTTGTGCTTTTACTTAATGACAGTACTTTTGAACTTTTACTTAAAAAGTGTGTAGTGTGTGTGTGTGTGTGTGTGTGTGTGTGTGTGTGTGTGTGTGTGTGTGTGTGTGTGTGTGTGTGTGTGTGTGTGTGTGTGTAGTGTGTAGTGTGTAGTGTTTGTAGCATGTGTGTGTGTGTTCCTGTCTTTCAGGAAACGCTTGGTAATACAAAACATTTTAGTCTAGCAACTTTTCTAAGATTATACAAGCAATGTTTAGATTATGTCCCTGGTTTTGGGCTTTAGCCTCCCCCCCATACATTTTGGCTTTTTCCAGATTCTTGTGCTGCATAGTTCTTCAGGGGGAGAGATGCTTAGTGATGCTTATGCCAAGTCTGTTTGTAGCACAACAGGTAGAATACTTGTTTTTGATGCAGAAGTTATGGGTTGTACTCCCATAGTATGTAGATGGATTGCTGATACTGTATTGTTAAAGGGGGTGGATGCTGCAGTCCAGAGAATGTCCTCTTTGGCGAAGATACAGAATAATTATGAACTTGCTATCAGTTTGACATCCATTCCCTATTGCAATATTACTAGCTTATCATTTTTTAATGTAACATGGGCAATTTATTCTTCAAGTGCAACAGTACTTTACTTGTAGACGAAACAAAATATAAAGTTGTTTGCTAGCAGCAAACATCTCTCTATTGTGGAATTATCTGACTTTTACTTCTGCAGAGATTGTGCATATTTACTGATACTGGTGGATTGTAGAAGTTTGAGTAGGCTTTTTATGATGGAAATGTTCTGAATTGGGGAGTTTTGTCATTATTGGTTCATGCATTTTGTTTCATTGTTTACTGGAAAAATGTTCAAAGCAATAAATTTAAAATGCGTTCTAACAAGTTTGATGTATTATTATACAAGGAATATAATTTAATACAGTTAGGAAGGTGTATCAAAGAACACATGTATGTTTTGTGTGCAAGCTGCCTATGATTTGAAAACAGCCCATAAGTAATCTTTATCCATATCCATATCCAGATGCATTTTCTTTGGATGTGGATTTCAATGCTGTTTCAATGAATGTGAGTTTCAAGGGCAGAGAAGTTTTAATGCCAAGTCTATTTTCATTGTGAGACTGTATTGCTTTGTTTAGCACAGAATTAGTGTTTGTGCTATAAAATGTAAAATAAAATCCAAATAGTCATTGTAGAAGTAAAGCAGTATGCACATTACAGTGTTTATGGTAAATGAGGCAAAATAGCCAAGTAATGGGACAATTCCATTGGAGTGGGTGGGATTACATAATTATGTATGCAAATTTTGTTAATCAGCACACAAATCTGTACCTATTTTTCATGGCCTTTGGCCAGATTTTTGATGTTTCCAGATTGAGAGGTATGTTTCCAGCTATTTAGTAGGCATCCCAGGATATTGTCAGGACCCACTGAGGCTGTGTTTTTGGCCTTAAGTGCCACCAGGACCTGCTCACTGTTAATAGTTCAGATGAAGTTTGGGTTCCCCTTCATAACATTGCAACTCAGTTCATCGACTCTAAAAATGGTGAGATGAAAACACTGTTAACTGCAGAAGCACAAAGTCCCGGAACATTGTCTTTCCTCTCCAGGAAAGTAACCACTTGACCACCATGGTGAACTTTGCCCTTTCTCCATTGTAGTGTGATCTGGGATTTGGTATATTTAAGTGGGGGGACAAGCCTCCCAGAGAGGAAAGACGATGTTCTGTGACTTCGTGCTTCTGCAGTTATGACGTTTTCTTCTTTACATTTTTAGAGTTAATGAACTGGGCTGCAACATTATGAAGGTAAACCGAAGTTTGAGCTGAATTTCTCAGTCAGCAAAGTTGCTATGTCACTGTGCTCAATGAAGGTGGCACCGTTGACCACCATTTCAGGACACTGCTGTGTGCTGCCATTGACGTTTCAGACATAGCTGTAGAAGGCCATGTAACTTTCTTTACCCTGAGGCTACCGAGACCTCATAATTGGCCTTGTTGGACTTTGAACAGGAAATTCTGATGACTAATTGTTTAATTATAGAAATCCTATCATTATGAACATTGCTCCTCCTGATTTTAGCATGACTTTTTTTGTTATATACACTATTAAGGTTAGGATTACACCAGTGTGGTTTGTTTTTAGTTTGTTTTGGCTTGCTTCTATTAGCTACAGCAGTATGCATACAGCCATTTGTATGGTCTCTGAACAATTCTGCATGTGAACTCAAGGTTGGGAGGGACATTGCATTTTGATAAACAATTGCTTAATAGGGTGTAGCTTGCTTTGGAATAGTTCCTAACTGTTACAGGGTTTCTTGGGGTTACCAAGTTGATTTTTATTCCAAAAGAAACAGCTCTGTGGTCCAGTCTCACCAGTCAGGGTGTGACATTGGGGAGTGCAGAGCTGTCCCATATTGGTGATTACCAGGTCCAGTATGTTTGTACCTCTGGAGGGTGTGTGCACTGGTCA
Source organism: Protopterus annectens (assembly GCF_019279795.1). NCBI lineage: Eukaryota > Metazoa > Chordata > Ceratodontiformes > Protopteridae > Protopterus > Protopterus annectens. The sequence goes on along the minus strand of NC_056732.1, from coordinate 128,048,918 downwards.
AGGGTACTTGTATTAGTAAAGTCCAGGAATCATTGTGCCTGTGAGTATGAGCAATGTTGTTTCCCAGTCCATATAGGGGTAGTTTGTCTTTCATGAGTACATTATTTTGTTTAATGGTGAGTGCCTCCAGTAGGTCTAGGTATGAGCTATTAGATTCTATGGATAGAGGGTAACCTATAGCTTGCTAGGTTATGGTATTGTCTCAGGTCATTAACACCCACATGGACTATGACAGAATCATACTAGTGGTATAGTGACTTGAGTACATGTGCAACTTTGTGGATCCTGGCTCCAGAGAAGCAACTAGCTGTTATATTCTCCTTTTTTAGTCCAGTGAGAGGGGCATCTATGTGCCTTACAATGGAGACGTGTATGACAAGAGTCCTGGGTAATGTATTGGCTTGCCTCATGTGCTTTGCTCTTGGGGCTGCACTAGGTTTAGGATTATATGGGGTGTTTGTTGTTTGTTGTTTTTTATGAGTGCTTTACAGATTGTTGAGGATAGACCTTACTGTTTATAGGCTTAGGAGGTCTTTGAGGTTTGAGAAGATTGCTTTTTACTGCCACAGCATAGGTTGGTCTATGTGTGTGGTGTGCATGTTCTTGACAGCCATGTTTGTATGCAAGATTTTTGCCTACACTGAAATTGTATATGTGCATCTCTCACATACTTGTTTGTTTTTTCAAGGTTTAAATGGTTGTTGTGAACATGAGACAATTACTAAATTGTCTCAGGATGCCCATACCCACCAAGCTAGCTATGGAGACATTTGGAAATTGCATATCCATGTTGTGTAGTTGGCTCGGCTGCTGTAAGTTGTGAACTGTGTTACACAGTTCTCCTTAGGTTTTGCCACTACAGTAGGTTAGATTGTGCTAAGATGTGCAAATTAGCTGCTTTAAGTTTGTCTCCACACAATGGTTTTGTTTTAGCCACACTAAGTTACAGGTTTCAGTTCTAATGGAAGTTTTATAGATAAAATTTACTTTTTGGGTGTTTATGTCTGTACAGGGCACTGCTACCTTCTTGATGTAATAACACCAAGTAAGATTGTTTGTGAGTGTAATGCTACAACAAAAGTTAAAACTATCTTGACAAGGCAATTTCAAGTATTAGGGACCTTTAGAATGATTTACAGGCAAAAATCAATAAATAAAGCAAAAATGAAGCAGCAGCACTGTAAACAGTTAAATGAATTAAAAAACAATAAAATAAATCTCCTATTTTCCCCGGATGGAACAAGATTAACTCAGGACCCCATCAGAATGTGGCTCGGGTGACAAGCAGATGGGAGCTATAGTAAAATTAGCAGGAGACAATCTGCAGTAAGGGAGGTTTAATCAGTTGCAATACTTATTTGCTGGGTGGGCAGTTAATATTATGGATAAATGGAAAACAATGGGTGCAAAGTATTTAAATAGGTCACGCAATAGACAATAGCAATGAAAGAGGGGAGGAAGGGACTCTGGAAGTCAAATTACCATAAAGAGTGGAAACCAGAGACACAGCCTTTTAAAACCACATCAAGAAAAGGGTGGGAGAGTTGGGGAGAAATTTCAAACTGGAGCTCAAGTCCTGTAGTTAAAATTTCAGAAATGTTTACCTTAATTCCTCAGTGGGGGAGCAGACACGAAGAACAGGGGAAAAACAGTGGAAAGTTAAACAGGAAGGCATTGTAATACAACTTTAAGCAGCTATATACAACTGTAAAAAGTACTGAAGCACAAATCCTGGAGCAGAATTCACAGTACTGCCTCTACTGCAACTATACTCTCAACCTCTTAGAGCAAGAAATCTGGACAAAGCCATAAATAAAAGTCAGACAAAGGCCCAAAAATATGGACACTTTTTAAATATTGTTCTTATAAACTTAGAAAGTTGATAGAATAACAGGTTGCGCATTAGCACAAATTTTCTGAAGGGTATGAAGTTTGAAACTGAAATGTCTCTCATTATTTTCTAACATCAATCTTTAATTATTTGCCACCAATTTGCTAGAAAATCACAATTTTACAAAAAAAATGGACCAAAAATATGAGTCAAAAATCTGGACATTCTGCAAAAATCTGTACATTTGAGAGGTATGCACAATCCCGCTACAGACTAAGGCACCAGATTATTGGAATACAACTTTAAGTAGGTACATACAACAATAAAAAGTACTGAAGTACTCCTCCTGGAGCAGAATTCACAATACTACCACTACTGCAATCCCACCACAGATTAAGGTGCCAGATTATGCAGAAATGTATCAATAATACTTAATAAATGAGTAAATGAGGCTCAAATCTGGCAGCAGATCACAGTCCTGCCACATCTGTGAAAGAAGCTATAAGATTGTCTAGACTGAGTTCAAAATACAAAAAATCTACGTTTTACATTTAATGAACATTACTAGTATAGTACTTTCCATTCTTACATGTTATTCTACTTAAGGTAATGTAAGTGTGGTATAATGTATAAATACTAAAACTGTTTATTAGACTAGTAAAGTGAATGAGAGAAGCATAATTTCATATCAAATACATTCTGAGCATTTCTACATTTAGCCTCTAGCATCTCTGACTTGGGTCAAACAAGTATTTGACATTGGAGCTGAGGAGGTATGAAGAAATGGGAATGTCCATCACTAGAGAGGTGATTTCACTTAGTGAATGCCAGGTAGAAATTTGGGTTGTAAGAAATCATTAAAGTCTGTGCATATTACGTGGTAAATATAACATTCATGAGGTAGTTAGAAAATTTGCTACCACTGCTCTTGAAATGCTGTCTCAGTAATTTCCTGTATGGTCTGAGTCGGGATGCTCTGCATATAAACATCTTGCAAGTAGACCCTCCTATGGCTATGGGCTACATGGTCTAGAAAGCAATTTCTGTAGCACTGTATGCTCTCAGTCTCTGTGCATTATGTCACTGTGCAGTTAGTGCATGTTGTCCCACAAGACATCGCTACAATACTAATAGTAGCCTTCTGTGCCTGAATTACCGCCCGCACATTTTCTGGTTACAACTAAGTGTTCAGGGTGTATCAGGTTTAGACCTTGAGTCATGGTGGTGATGTAACCTCAGCATCTCTCCCTTATGGTGAATACGCACACCTCAGATGTGGTGTGCGGGTCAAATGCTTTGTATTGTGGGGATAAAGGTGGATCGCATGAGGGACTCACAAGAGCAGGATGCCCATCATGCACTGATGATCCTGTGTCCTCAGTCTGTACCCACATAGGACATCTGTAATGAGGGTTGTGGATAACCCCCTTTCTCTAGTATTTCAGACAGTGCCACTGTGTCAACAGACTGTACCATTTAAATATTGTTGTCACTGTAAGCCATGGTGCCGTATGAAAGTTGGAAGTCACAAGACACAATTATTATCTAGTACACTTCTGCCTTTCTTAGTCGCTTTGGCATTCATTCTGGTATTCAAGAATGCACAACTCTTGGATGTGTTGACAGACATACCTTGCCATGCAGAAAGCTTTCTTAGTAGACCAGAGGTACCAGTAAGGAATGATACGCAGTTAAACATTGGTCAGTCATTCCCTTCGACCATGTAATATTCTGTACTATACTGCACTGTAATGAAAATTACTAACCCGCTGCTTTCCAGTCTGACATGTGGGTGGTTTATGTCAGCCCAGCTCCTACATCTGAGACACTTACAGGTATGAGGCACCACTCTCCTGTCTGGCAATGAACACCAAAAATGCACTTAATTGTTTATTCTCCACACCCTTCTCCTAGCTACTGAAATTTTCTAAACATTGCCTTCTTTGGGTGCCTATGCCAGTACCTGCACACCTGTGGATGAAACTTGTTAGTCAGTGCATGTGCATGGTTTGGTATGTTATGTTATGGGATGTATATACCTATGACCACAGATGCCTTCCCCCATTTTTAGCTTCTGGCTATCAGCTGCAGTTACTCTCCCCATGTACATACTGCGGTCATGGTCACAGCCTTCCCCCATGCAATTTGTTATCAGTTGCAGCAACTGCTATGCCCAGCCTCCTCTGATCCATTTACATAATGTATTAATGCCTCAACATATGGCCCCAGAAATCTAGATTTCTTTCTCTTGTGAGATGCCCTTCTGATGGTTTCTGTTATTGAGTGTTTGCACACCCCATGCCACAGGCAGATGGTGTCATGGGCACTCAGTCAGGCATACACCATTATATCTGCCACAGACATCCACCACAGGGTTTGCATTTATTGTTGAGGTACTTTACCAGGCAGGGTTCCTTTATTACTCTGTGAAGCATCATTTATACAGAATCTATAGTGTAGGTTTCCCTGTGGAATTATTGTAAGCAGTGTTCTGAAAAATAATAGGGCGGCGGTGCAGCAGTTAGCATTGCTGCCTGACAGCAAGAGGTTCTCTGATTCAATCCTCAGCTGGCGTGCCTTTTGTGTAGAGTCTGCGTGTCCTCCCTCTGGTTGCATGGGTTTCCACCAGGTGCTCTAGTTTCCTCCCACATCCCAAAGACATGCTGTAGG